>NW_025900049.1:0-30776 GCF_022539505.1 Lolium rigidum
GACTTTGCCTAACGCAGTTTCCACAACAGAACCCATATCGTCGGGTTAGGCCCATAGGCGACGAGAAATACCCCTTAGCGGATGATTTTGAGACGTTGTCTATCAGAACTTTTCTTGTAGTGAATACTAGAAATTATCTAGACTTTAGAGAGACAAAATATGCAAACCAAATTTTAGCAGGCTCTTCGTATTTCTTCATTAATAGGTGCAAAGTATATGATGCAAAAGTTTAAACATGAGCACAACAATTGCCAAGTATCAAATTATTCAAGACATTTTAGAATTACTACATGTAGCATTTCCCGATTCCAACCATATAACAATTTAACGAAGAAGATTCAACCTTCGCCATGAATACTATGAGTAAAGCCTAAAGACATATTTGTCCATATGCAACAGCGGAGCGTGTCTCTCTCCCACACAATGAATGCTAGGATCCATTTTATTCAAACAAAACAAAAAAAACAAAAACAAACCGACGCTCCAAGCAAAGTACATAAGATGTGACGGAATAAAAATATAGTTTCAGGGGAGGAACCTGATAATGTTGTCGATGAAGAAGGGGATGCCTTGGGCATCCCCAAGCTTAGACGCTTGAGTCTTCTTAAAATATGCAGGGGTGAACCACCGGGGCATCCCCAAGCTTAGAGCTTTCACTCTCCTTGATCATGTTGTATCATCTCCCTCTCTTGATCCTTGAAAACTTCCTCCACACCAAACTCGAAACAACTCATTAGAGGGTTAGTGCACAATAAAAATTAACATGTTCAGAGGTGACACAATCATTTTTAACACTTCTGGACATTGCATAAAGCTACTTGGACATTAATGGAACAAAGAAATTCATCCATCATAGCAAAAGAGGCAATGCGAAATAAAAGGCAGAATCTGTCAAAACAGAATAGTCCGTAAAGATGGATTTTATTGAGGCACCAGACTTGCTCAAATGAAAATGCCCAAATTGAATGAAAGTTGCGTACATATCTGAGGATCACGCACGTAAATTGGCATATTTTTCTGAGCTACCTACAGAGAGGCAGGTCGAAATTCGTGACGAGCAAAGAAATGCTATTACTGCGCGAGTAATCCAAATCTAGTATGAACCTTACTATCAACGACTTTACTTGGCACAACAATGCACAAAACTAAGATAAGGAGAGGTTGCTACAGTAGTAAACAACTTCCAAGACTCAAATATAAAACAAAAATACTGTAGTAAAAACATGGGTTGTCTCCCATAAGCGCTTTTCTTTAACGCCTTTCAGCTAGGCGCGGAAGTGTGTATCAAGTATTATCGAGAGATGAAGCATCGGCATTACCTTGGGTGTTGGGAGTTTTCTCAACCATGCATAGTATGCTGGATACATAAGTTTCAGCGGCTCCCTTTTCATTAGTCTTGGGCTTGCTCTGCTCTCATCAAACAAATTTTCAGGAACAAGCCAAGCATAATTATTATCTAGAGCTTCATGCATTGCTAGGAGCTTACATGGTATTGGTGCTTTAATCTCCCCACCATCATTAACATTATTAGTGTACTTTATTCTATCCATATCCATTTTTTCAAGTGTTCTTTTAAAATCGGTGATCATACCAAGCCTCTCATGCTTACTAAAAACTTTTCTAGCTTCTTTAGCTATATCCGCAAATTCCCGCACTAAGACTTTTAGAACAAAATCTCTCTTCTCTCCCCGCTCCATATCAGAAAGTGTAAGAAACATGTGTTGTATCATGGGGTTGAGACTAATAAATCTAGCTTCCATCATGCGTACCAAATAAACAGAGGCATCTTCATAAGTAGGGACAGCTTTTGCAAGGGGTATGTCTTTAAGATCTTCGTGCTTACTAACATGGGTGAAAAATTCTTCTATATTATCTCTTCCAATTATAGACCCTTGTCCCACAGGTATATCTTTTACAGTAAAATTAAAAGGAAACATGTTGAAATAAGTAAAGCAAATGCAAGTAACTAATTTTTTGTGTTTTGATATAGAGTGCAAGACAGTAAATAAAGTAAAGCTAGCAACTAGTTTTTTTGTGTTTTGATATAATGCAGCAAACAAAGTAGTAAATAAAATAAAGCAAGACAAAAACAAAGTAAAGAGATTGGATTGTGGAGACTCCCCTTGCAGCGTGTCTTGATCTCCCCGGCAACGGCGCCAGAAAAAGAGCTTGATACGCGTACAACACGCATCCGTTGGGAACCCCAAGAGGAAGGTGTGATGCGTACGGCGGCAAGTTTTCCCTCGGAAAGAAACCAAGGTTTATCGAACCAGGAGGAGCCAAGAAGCACGTTGAAGGTTGATGGCGGCGGGATGTAGTGCGGCGCAACACCGGAGATTCCGGCGCCAACGTGGAACCTGCACAACACAACCAAAGTACTTTGCCCCAACAAAACAGGTGAGGTTGTCAATCTCACCGGCTTGCCTGTAACAAAGGATTAGATGTATAGTGTGGATGATGATTGTTTGCGAGAAAACAGTAAAGAACAAGTATTGCAGTAGATTGTATTTCGGATGTAAAGAATGGACCGGGGTCCACGAGTTCACTAGAGGTGTCTCTCCCATAAGATAAATAGTATGTTGGGTGAACAAATTACGGTCGGGCAATTGACAAATAAAGAGAGCATAACAATGCACATACATGATATGATGAATATTGTGAGATTTAATTGGGCATTACGACAAAGTACATAGACCGCTATCCAGCATGCATCTATGCCTAAAAAGTCCACCTTCAGGTTATCATCCGAACCCCTTCCACAGTATTACGTTGCAAAACAACAGACAATTGCATTAAGTATGGTGCGTAATGTAATCAATAACTACATCATCGGACATAGCATCAATGTTTTATCCCTAGTGGCAACAGCACATCCACAGCCTTAGAACTTTACGTCACTCGTCCCGGATTTAATGGAGGCATGAACCCACTATCGAGCATAAATACTCCCTCTTGGAGTTAAGAGTAAAAACTTGGCCGAGCCTCTACTAATAACGGAGAGCATGCAAGATCATAAACAACACATAGGTAATAGATTGATAATCAACATAACATAGTATTCTCTATCCATCGAATCCCGACAAACACAACATATAGAATTACAGATAGATGATCTTGATCATGTTAGGTAGCTCACAAGATCCGACAATGAAGCACATGAGGAGAAGACAACCATCTAGCTACTGCTATGGACCCATAGTCCAGGGGTGAACTACTCACTCATCACTCCGGAGGCGACCATGGCGGTGAAGAGTCCTCCGGAAGATGATTCCCCTCTCCGGCAGGGTGCCGGAGGTGATCTCCAGAATCCCCCGAGATGGGATTGGCGGCGGCGGCGTCTCAGTAAGGTTTTCCGTATCGTGGCTCTCGGTACTGGGGGTTTCGCGACGAAGACCTTAAGTAGGTGGAAGGGCGGAGTCGGAGGGGTCACGGGGGCCCCACACAGCAGGGCCGCGCGGGCCCCTCCTGGGCCGCGCCGCCCTAGTGTGGCGGCGCCCCGTGGCCCCACTTCGTCCAATTCCGAGAATATTTCCTTTGTAGGATTTCTGAAACCAAAAATAGCAGAAAACAACAACTGGCTCTTCGGCATCTCGTTAATAGGTTAGTGCCGGAAAATGCATAAATACGACATATAATGTGTATAAAACATGTAGATATCATCAATAATGTGGCATGGAACATAAGAAATTATCGATACGTCGGAGACGTATGACATGCAAGTAAAGTTTCATATGTTTTTTAATTTTCTCTTCAAACGCCTCATGTCCTAACTCAAGATAAATACTATAAAGCTGTCTAATTTTGTTGTTGTTTTCCATTAAGCCTAACTAGTGAAAATAAAAACAAGAAACAAAAAGATGTAATTGCAGAATCTAAAGGAAATAACTTCGAGCACTCACCAGCAACTAAAAGACTTAGTAGCCAGAAGATGTGAGTACCTTTTACCTAACCTCCTGGCAACGACGCCAGAAAAGAGCTTGATGTCTACGCACGCTTCTATTCTTGTAGACAGTGTTTGGCCTCCAAATGCAGATGTTTGTAGAACAGCAGCAAGTTTCCCTTAGGTGGATCTCCCAAGGTTTATCGAACTCAGGAAAGTAGAGGTCAAATATATCCCTCTCAAGCAACCCTGCAATTATGATACAAGAAGTCTATTGTGTCCCAAACACACCCAATACACTTGTCAGTTGGATAGGTGCACTAGTTCGGCGAAGAGATAGTAAAATGCAAGTGATATGGATGAATACGAGTGGTAATAACAATCTGAAATAAATATGGCAGCAAGTAAACATGAAGTAAAATAGTAAATAAATGGTTGTTCGCTGCTTGGAAACAAGGCCTAGGGATCATACTTTCACTAGTGGTCACTCTCAAGAATGATATCATAAGGGAATATAAATATAAGCACTTCACTATGCTACTCTGAACTACTCTCCGATTGGATAACGAACACTAATTCACCGCGTAGTGCTACAAAAGCAAACCTTAAAGATGTATTTATTTCCAAGTAATAATGAACACCCCATGCTGTCACTTTGAGAATTCATAGGAGGTACTAACACACCACAATTTCATAGAGACATCCAACTCAAATCATAATTCAGTGAACAAGTATTCTGTGAAATATAGCCTAAGAGACCCACACGGTGCACACACTGTCACCTTTACACACGTGGGACAAGGAGTCTCCGGAGATCAAATTAGTAAAATCCACTTGAATAGCATAACGACATCTAGATTACAAAGATCAAGATCACATAAAGACCACACCATGGGAGAGAGATATAAACCACATAGCTACCGGTAGAGCCCTCAGCCCCGGGGGAGAACTACTCGCTCCTCATCATGGGAGTCAGCAATGACGATGGACATGGCGGTGGAGTCGATGGCTCCGGGGGCAATTCCCCGTCCCAGCAGGGTGCCGGAACAGAGACTTCTGTCCCCTGGATCTTGTCTGCGACGGTGGCGGAGCTACGAAACTTTTCATAGATGGGAACTGACACTGTGGCATCTTGTTAATAGGTTAGTGCCGGAAAATGCATAAGAGTGCCAGGAAGTGTAAACAAAACATATAGCAATTGGTGTAAAGAAAGCATGGAGCATCAAAAAATATAGATACGTTTGCGACATATCAGGGACTTTGTAGGAAAGTCCCAGAAATCAATGAAAAATGCATAAATAATGATGTATGATGGCAAATATCAGTAAAAACTGAACATATATGTAACAATATTGATGATCTAAAATGTACGTATCAACTCCCTCAAGCTTAAACTTTTGCTCGTCCTCAAGCAAATAAGGATCTAGATCATATCATGCATCAATTAGCCTAAAAAAGGACGTACCCAGTGCTGAGAGCTCCCGCACTGTGCAATGAGCTTATGGTTGATAAATATAAATATGAGCATTGCATCATCAACTTATGCATATTCTATTGTCTTGCAAGATCTCTGAGCTAATTATTGGAGATATGCCCAAGAGGCAATAATAAAAGTGGTTATTAAATATCTTTGTGTTTATGATAAATGTTTATATACCATGCTATAATTGTATTAACCGAAACATTGATACATGTGTGTTATGTAAACAACAATGAGTCCCTAGTAAGCCTCTTAACTAGCTTGTTGATTAATAGATGATCATTGTTTCATGATCATGAACATTGGATGTTATTAATAACAAGATTATGTCATTATATGAATGATGTAATGGACACACCCAATTAAGCGTAGCATAAGATCACGTCATTAAGTTATTTGCTATAAGCTTTCGATACATAGTTACCTAGTCCTTTCGACCATGAGATCATGTAAATCACTTATACCGGAAAGGTACTTTGATTACATCAAACGCCACTCGCATAAATGGGTGGTTATAAAGGTGGGATTAAGTATCCGGAAAGTATGAGTTGAGGCATATGGATCAACAGTGGGATTTGTCCATCCCGATGACGGATAGATATACTCTGGGCCCTCTCGGTGGAATGTCGTCTAAATAGCTTGCAAGCATATGAATAGTTCATAAGAGACCACATACCACGGTACGAGTAAAGAGTACTTGTTAGGAGACGAGGTTGAACAAGGTATAGAGAGATACCGATGATCAAACCTCGGATAAGTAAAATATCGCATGACAAAGGGAATCGGTATCGTATGTGTATGGTTCATTCGATCACTAAGTCATCGTTGAATATGTGGGAGCCATTATGGATCTCCAGATCCCGCTATTGGTTATTGGTCGGAGAGAGTTCTCAACCATGTCTACATAGTTCGCGAACCGTAGGGTGACACACTTAAGATTTGATGTCGTATTAGTAGAACTTGAATATGGAATGGAGTTCGAAGTTTTGTTCGAAGTCTCGGATGGGATCCCGGACATCACGAGGAGTTCCGGAATGGTCCGGAGAATAAGATTCATATATAGGAAGTCATTTTATAAGTTTGAAAATGATCCGGTGCATTTATGGAAGGTTCTAGAAGGTTCTAGAAAAGTCCGGAAGAAATCACTTTGGAAGGCGGAGTCCCGAAGGGACTCCACCTCCCATGGCCGGCCAACCCTAGAGGGGTGGAGTCCCGGGTGGACTCCACCAAGGGTGGCCGGCCACCCCCTCATGGAAGGGTGGGAGTCCCACTTGAGGTGGGAATCCCACCTTGGGTAGGTTTCCCTACACATGGAAGGTTTTGGGTTGGGGTCTTATTCGAAGACTTGTAGTCCAACACTTGGGGGTTCCACCTATATAATGAGGGGCAAGGGGAGGGGGCCGGCCACACCAAAAGCCACCACCTTGGCCGCACCCCTTGGAGGCCGGCCACCCCCTCTCCCCAAACCCTAGCCACCCTACTCCTCCACCTCTCCCGCAACGCTTAGCGAAGCTCCGCCAGAGATCTCCATCGACACCGCCACCACGCCGTCGTGCTGCCGGATTCAAGGAGGAGCTACTACTTCCGCTGCCCGCTGGAACGGGGAGAAGGACGTCGTCTTCATCAACACCGAACGTGTGACCGAGTACGGAGGTGCTGCCCGATTGTGGCACCGTCAAGATCTTCTACGCGCTTTTGAAAGCGGCAAGTGATCATCTACCGCAGCAACAAGAGCCTCATCTTGTAGGCTTTGGAAATCTTCAAGGGTGAGGCTCGTTCATCCCCTCGTTGCTCCCGTCTTCTAGATTGCATCTTGGCTTGGATTGCGTTCTCGCGGTAGGAAATTTTTTGTTTTCTATGCAACGAATCCCTACAGTGGTATCAGAGCCGTGTCTATGCATAGATGGTTGCACGAATAGAACACAATTGTTTTGTGGGCGTTGATGCTTTGTTGTCTTTAGTTTGAGTACTTTGCATCTTTGTGGCATAGTGGGATGAAGCGGCTCGGGCTAACTTTACATGACCGCGTTCATGAGATTTGCTCCACGCTCGACATGCAACTTGTATTGCATAAGTGGCTTTGCGGGTGTCTCGTCTCTCCTACTATAGTGAAGATTCAATTTACTCTTCTATTGACAACACTAGTATCATCGTTGTGGTTCATGTTCGTAGGTAGATTAGATCTTACTCGAAAACCCTAAACCACGTAAAATATGCAAACCAAATTAGAGAACGTCTAACTTGTTTTTGCAGGGTTTGGTGATGTGATATGGCCATAATGTGATGATGAATATGTATGAGATGATCATTATTGTATTGTGGCAACCGGCAGGAGCCTTATGGTTGTCTTTAAATTTCATGTTGAGTAGTATTTCAAAGAAGTTGTAATAGTTGCTACATGGGAGAACAATCATGAAGACGGCGCCATTGACCTTGATGCTACGCCGACGATGATGGAGATCATGCCCGTTGATGATGGAGATCATGTCCGTGCTTTGGAGATGAAGATCAAAGGCGCAAAGACAAAGGGGCCATATCATATCACATATGAACTCGCATGTGATGTTAATCCTTTTATGCATCTTATTTTGCTTAGATCGCGACGGTAGCATTATAAGATGATCCCTCTCACTAAAATATCAAGATAATAAAGTGTTCATCCTTAGTAGAACCGTTGCCAAGACTTGTCGTTTCGAAGCATCTCGTGATGATCCGGTGTGATAGAATCAACAAGTGCATACAACGGGTGCAAGCCAGTTTTGCACATGCGGATACTATGGTTGCCTTGACGAGCCTAGCATGTACAGACATGGTCTCGGAACACGTGATACCGAAAGGTAGAGCATGAATCATATGATTGATATGATGAACACTTTGAGTGTTCGCCATTGAAGTTACATCTTGTCTCGTGATGATCGGACTTGGTGTGGTGGATTTGGTTCGTGTGATCACTAAGACAATTCGAGGGATATTGTTTTGAGTGGGAGTTCACCTAGATTTTTAATTTTGTTGAATTAAAATTTGAACTCAATTTGTCATAAACTTAGTCTAAATTATTGCAAATATATGTTGTAGATATGGCGTCCCCAATAAATTTTAACCAGTTCCTAGAGAAAGAAAAGCTTAAGAGCAACGGTAGAAACTTCACCGACTGGTTCCGTCATGTGAGGATTTTCCTCACTGGCAGAAATCTGCAATATGTGCTTGATGCACCGCTAGGTGACCCTCGTGCAGAAACTGAAACCGATGAAGTAAAGAATGTTTACGCGACTCGGAAAACTCGTTACTCTCAAGTTCAGTGTGCCATCCTATGCAGTCTGGAAGCCGATCTTCAAAAATGTTTTGAGCACCACGATCCTCATGAGTTGGTCAATGAGCTGAAAGCTATCTTTGAAACTCATGCGGCAGTGGAATGCTATGAAGCATCGAAACACTTCTTCAGTTGCATGATGGAAGAAGGCAGCTCGGTTAGTGAGCACATGCTCGCCATGACCGGACATGCGAAGAAACTCGGTGACTTGGGAATAGTGATTCCTAACGGACTCGGGGATTAATCGTGTCCTTCAATCACTGCCACCTAGTTACAAGAACTTTGTGATGAACTACAATATGCAGAACATGAACAAAGAGTTACATGAACTCTTCGCCATGCTGAAATCTGCTGAGGTTGAGATAAAGAAAGAGCACCAAGTGTTGATGGTCAACAAGACCACCAGTTTCAAGAAACAGGGCAAGTCTAAAGGCAAATTCAAGAAGGGTGGCAATAAAGCTGCCACGCCTCCTGTGAAACCTAAGACTGGCCCTAAGCCTGATGCTGAGTGCTATTACTGCAAGGAGAAGGGACACTGGAAGCGTAATTGCTCCAAGTATTTGGCTGATCTGAAGAGCGGCCTTGTCAAGAAGAAGAAAGAAGGTATATCTGATATACATGTTATAGATGTTTATCTTACTTGTTCTCGTACTAGTACCTGGGTATTTGATACTGGTTCGGTTGCTCATATTTGTAACTCGAAACAGGAACTAAAGAATAAACGAAGACTATTGAAGGATGAAGTGACGATGCGTGTTGGAAATGGATCCAAAGTCGATGTGATCGCTGTCGGCACACTCCCTCTACATCTACCTTCGGGATTAGTTTTAAACCTCAATAATTGTTATTTTGTACCCGCGTTGAGCATGAACATTATATCTGGATCTTGTTTAATGCAAGACGGTTAGTCATTCAAGTCTGAGAATAATGGTTGTTCTATTTTTATGAATAATATCTTTTATGGTCGAGCACCTGAAAAGAATGGTTTATTTCCGTTAGATCTCGATTGTAGTGATACACATATTCATAACATTGATGCTAAGCGAATTAAATTGAATGATAATTCTACTTATATGTGGCACTCGTCGTCTTGGTCATATTGGAGTGAAACGCATGAAGAAACTCCATACCGATGGATTACTTGAATCACTTGACTTTGAGTCACTTGATAAATGCGAAGCATGTCTAATGGGAAAAATGACTAAGACTCCATTCTCTGGTATTATGGAGCGAGCTACAGACTTATTGGAAATCATACATACCGATGTGTGTGGACCAATGAGTGTAGCCTCGCGCGGTGGTTATTCGTTATGTTCTAACCTTCACAGATGATCTGAGTAGATATGTGTATATCTATTTCATGAAACATAAATCCGAAACTTTCGACAAGTTTAAGGAATTCTAAAGTGAAGTAGAAAATCAACGTAACAAGAATATTAAATTTCTATGATCTGATCGCGGAGGTGAATATCTGAGTTACGAGTTTAGCATGCATTTAAAGAAATGTGGAATACTTTCACAATTGACACCGCCGGGAACACCACAACGAAATGGTGTGTCCAAACGTCGTAATCGAACTCTCTTAGATATGGTTCGTTCTATGATGTCTCTTACTGATTTGCCGTTATCATTTTGGAGTTATGCATTAGAGACAGCTGCATTCACTTTAAATAGGACACCATCTAAATCCGTTGAAACGACACCGTATGAATTATGGTTTAAAAAGAAACCTAAGCTGTCGTTCCTTAAAGTTTGGGGTTGCGAAGCCTATGTAAAAAAGTTACAACCGGACAAGCTAGAACCCAAAGCGGAGAAATGCGTCTTCATAGGATACTCTAAGGAAACTATAGGGTACACTTTCTATCACAGATCCGAAGGCAAAATCTTTGTTGCTAAGAACGGAACCTTTCTTGAGAAAGAATTTCTCACTAAAGAAGTGACTGGAAGAAAAGTAGAACTCGACGAGATTACTGAATCTTCTCTCGTTGATCAGAGTAGCGCAGTGCCGGAAGTTGTTCCTGTGCCGCCTGCACCGAAAAAAGAGGAAGCTAATGATACTAATCATGAAACTTCGAATGAGATAGCTACTGAACCTCGCAGATCGACAAGGGAACGTGCCACTCCTGATTGGTATGATCCTTGTCTAAATGTCATGATTTTGGACAACAATGATGAAGACCCTGCGACGTATGAAGAAGCGATGATGAGCCCAGATTCCAACAAATGGCAAGAAGCCATGAAATCCGAAATGGGATCCATGTATGATAACAAAGTGTGGAATTTGGTAGACTTACCTGATAGCCGCAAGGCTGTCGAGAATAAATGGATCTTCAAAAAAAAACAGATGCTGATGGTAATATTACTGTCTATAAAGCTCAACTTGTCGCAAAGGGTTTCCGACAAATTCAAGGTGTTGACTACGATGAGACTTTCTCACCTGTAGCGAAGCTAAAATCTGTGAGGATTTTGTTAGCAATAGCTGCATTTTTCGATTATGAGATTTGGCAGATGGATGTCAAAACGGCGTTCCTTAATGGAGACATTGATGAAGAGTTGTATATGTGTCGTGACCCGGCATACCACTGCATGGTGTAGTATGCAAGTCTGATATAACACCAATGAAACACCGTTCCACTAGTATTATATCGCTCAGAGTGGTACAACAGAAACATATGCGGGTCCAAGGTATGTCTATAGAATTACAACAATGACTCTATTACATAAGATCATCACAGCCTCCTACTTTACAATGATGTAAAACTGCAAATAAACTCCAGAAGAACGACTCGTAGGCTAGTCCTATCACAAACTCTATTTGTAGAGTATATCACTAGTTATAGAGGCTATGAATAGATTCTAGCTAAATAGGAGCTAGATTTAGGAAGCTAGTTCCCTTCTATGGCTAAACTAAGTTTTTCCCTTGTTGGATGTGATATCTGACTCCTCTGACAGGGTCCTATCTCTTGAAGTAGTTGTTAACTCCTCGGCCTTCGAGTTGCACTGTAGATCCTCCATCGTGACCTCCATATCTAAGCAGGGGATTTAAGAGTGGGATGAGTACTAGCGTACTCAACAAGTTCATTATAGGAAGGAGGTGTTTAATGCACTAGCTACAGCATTAGACCAGAAAGTCTAATACCAATGCAGGTTTTCATAACCATTTCTTCAAAAGGTTGCTTTTATTCAGAAGAACTATGTCCGTCAGCCTTCACCGGTTTACTAGAACTTCATGGAGCTCCTTTCCAGCAGCGTTCGCAGTTCCATATCCCGGAACAGGGAGTGACAGGTCACGATTCATTACACTCTGCATAGGTGTGTTGCTTTACCCATAAGAGATCTTAACCTTGGTGCCAACCGAGCTGCGAGCTCGTCCACACTTCCTTTGGTGTGAGGCCTGGTATAAGCTCTAGCCAATCATGTTCCTCCGCTACCTCGCACACCCACCCTTTGTTGCATACCCCGACCCTGGGTCCTCGTCGGTCCCATTATTCCCATAGATTTCAGGGTGGACCCCGACCACGACAACAGTTTGGGACTCGTTAACCAAACTCCTTCGCCGGTAGCTGCAACCCATCATAGACCGCAATACCGTGGGGACTTAAGGCTTCCCCAGCCTACCGCTTGTTCTTCGGGCGACAAGTGTCTACGGACAATGCCGTGGGGACTTAAGGCTTCCCCAGCCTACCGCTTGCCCCTGACAGATACAAGTGTCTACGGTAGAGCGCGTCCGTTGATGTACGAGAGGTGGAAACACTTTTGACTACTGCGTCCCACTCCAGATCTTATGGTTAACACGGGTACTACGGCACAAGAATCACTGGACGACATTTGTTGTTTAATCCTAGATGGATATAAACCCTTGCAATGGAACCTCCACCATATCAACACAATCCATGGTTCCATTGCCCACCACATAGTCATATTCATAATTATGAAAATAGTGGTTTTGCTTTTTTATGCAATAGTGATAAACATAGTACTTTGCAAGTAATTTGGTAAAAATACTCAAATGACATGAGCAAGCGATAAACTTGCCTTTCTTGACTGCAAGATTATGCAGACAAGGTCTTCGATACGCAATAACTCCAAATTCTGAAATAGCATCATCGTCCGGTAAGGACGATGTTTAAAAGATTGACAAGGATGCAATAATGCATAAGTATGAGATGCAATCGCTCTAAGCGTGACCTAACCCTGATGATTTAGGATTAGTGAGTTGTAATGATTAGTTTAGGGTATGTTGCACTTTTAGAGTGATACACAAACAAGGTTCTTATTAAGGTTTTGTAGTCTTAGAATCATAAACGAGTGTTGTAATATATCATAATAATAACACTTATAGCACACAACAATAACATTTGGTATAATCCTAACATGTAATGAATAGTGGTTGGTTTTAGCATTAAATGGCATGGTTAATGATTAATTATCATATACTTCAAAAGAATAACTTTTGAAGAACATGTTCTTAGATAAAGAACAAGTATGATAATTAGGGTTGTGGAGTTCTATGGTTTTCTATGGTTTTAATTGGTTACTGGAGTAGGTAGTAGATGGATCACAACCTAGTTGGATTCATCAACACTTAGGGCTTGTAAGGTTGAGTTAAGCCTGGCATTCTAAGCAATTGTTCATACAAGGTTGTTATCAAGATTGGTTCATCTTGTTGGTGATAGCTGGCTAGGGTTTATAGGTCCTTGTAAGCAGGGTTGATGATGATTCTTTATTTTCTTCAAAAGAATAACTTTTGAAGAACATACTTCTTAAGTAATAAGAAGTATTACAATTAAGGTTGAGGTTGCCTAGGGTTTGTTGTTGGATCCCCTAAGTAAGAAATGATTGGTTCCTAAATAGGATGGTTGATAAGTATCCTACACTGGTAGGGTTTAGTGGAACATGGTTAGGTAATGTTCAAGATTTGGCATAGTTGCTCCTGAGGGTCATCACATTGGTGTGATGCTAAATAGGAATGAATAAGGGTGATGGATTTGGGTAATAGGATCTAGGGTTTACACCTGGCTGACCCTACTTGATTATCTAGGTCTGATGAAGATGAACACATGGGGTTCCCATATATTAGTGATAGGTCTTCTACATTTTATGTGGCTATGACAAGTATCTAGGTTCTAAATGGTTCTATGATTTAAAAGAAAATAGGATGATCACATGGTATAACCTAGGGTTTAGTTTAGTGGCAAATTAGGTTTCAAATGGATTAGTGGAGCTAAGGTTCCTAATGAATTAGGGTTTTAGAATTCCACATGAAATGATGAGGTTATCACTTTATTTATAATGGAACTAGGGTTTCCTAATTACTCTATAATTATTGGATTAATAACTTCATTATAAAGTTGAAGTTATTAATAACTTAGAAATAAAAATAATATTGAATTTGGCTTTTTATTATTTTTGTAATGGATTAATAATTAAGATAAGTATTAATTAGGGTTTAAAATCCTCCTAATAAGGATTTAATAAGTTAATAGTAAAGGAAAATTAATTTTAATGTTTTCCTTATTTACTTACTGGTTTTTATTTATTTTATGAAGTTTTCCTAATTAGTGAATTTTAATAGTATTTAGAATTGAAATAAAAGGCTTAAATAACAAGTATTAAATAATTGAATTTTTATTAAAAATAAAAATTCCATATTATATTTTTATTGGATAGAGATTAATTTTCTAAGAATTTTGATATCTTAATTATATTTTTTCTAAGTTCATATGAATTTCCTACAAATTTGCAAAGTTTCATATATTAATGGAATTTGAATTTGAAATGAAATGGTTAAACACACCCGGGCTAGTCTACACATAGACACTGACTGGTGGGCCTTAGCCATGTCAGCTGCCACGTGGTGCCGATGTGGCCACCATGTGCTCTGCCGGCGGCCAGTGGTGGACGTCGCCGGCGATACAGGGTTCCCGCGGGGCCGTATGGATGTGCGTCGGAAAGAGGACAACGAGGCGAACACGATGGTGGTGGCGCCACTCCAAATAGGTCACCGGAGCATGCACGGCGGCGAGGGGCGGCGACAGTGCTCACGGGCTAACGACGCGGCGGTGCTACGGCATGCAATCGAATGAGCCAAGTATTCCTCGAGGTGCAGTAGCTCACCAGGAGCACGATGAGCTTGGTGGCGAGGCGAGAGGAGGTCGCAGTTGCCGGGATTGCTCGATGCTGGCGTCGGAGAAGACGACCTGGCGCGGTCGATGGGAGGCGCGTCAGCTCGATTCCTCGCGCACGGTGACCATGTCGAGGACGGCGGTCCCAACGGTGGGCACGGCGAGGCCTGGGGCTTCCCCAATCGACGGCGATAGTCGGGGTCCGAGCGCGTTAGGGTTTCGGTTTGGGAAGGAATTGGGCGAAGAGAGGGGAATTGGAGGTTCTCTACGCCTTTTATAGGTGCTCCGGCGTGTGCTGGCGGTCAGCAACAGCGGCGGCGACCGCGGGACGTGGCGTTGGCGTCGCGGTGGCGAGCTCCCGCGCTTCCAGTGACGAAGACGAAGACGACGACGTCTCCTCGTCTTTATCCACGCGAAACGGTAGCTGGGCCGCGATGGGCTGTCGCTGGGCCGGGGCTGCTCGGGCCGTTTGGTGGGCTACACGGCCAGGTAAGGTCCAGGTAAGCCTTTTTCCTCTCCTTTTCTTTTTCTGTTTTTATTTCTTGTTTTCAATTCTGGTTTTAATTCAAATTTGAATTCTTGTCTGTTTTGCAGGTTTTTAACAATTTGGTTTTCTTGAGGTCTAATACAAGGATCATTGTATTACTTTGTTGTTTTTGAATAAACATGAATATATGTGAGCCTTGTTGCAAATTTTAATTAGACAAGAATTTAGGTATTCATTTTAATTTTCTTTCTCATTCGTAATGTAACTCCCTGTTGGATAATTAGAGTTGATGATTCTGATTCCAAATGTTTAGGAAGTTATTTATTAGGACTTGGCTTCATATTGGAGGAATTGGTAAATTGCACATGATTTTATGTGAGCTCAATTGTATTTGGGTTTTATAGTTTCTATCATAACCCCCCTTATTAAGGTTAATATCATTATATCTGAAAGTATCTAAGTAGTTATTGTTTCCATCATGGTTTATCTTGTTACAAAGATAATGAGTTGATCACTACACATATGGTTTAATTATAGGACTTAGCATTAGGTGGCTCTTATGTTTTAATTGAAGCATAGGATTTAATTAATGAACCATTAGAGTTCAAATGCTATTTACCTAATGACACATGGGTTGGATCTCAAATATGGTTTAGGTTTCTTAGTTATAATCACTTAAGTGATACACAAACTAGAGTTGAGATATAATTCTAGGTTGTAGATATGAGATGATACCATATTGCATTGACTAGGTTTACTCTTCCCAATGCATGATAAAAATGGTTACTTGCTTAATATTTCATGTGCTCCTTTAGTTACTAAGGATCTGAGAATTGGAATCTTCTACCAATATACTTCTTTTATTATCCTTAATTTATCATTTAGAGTAACTAAATTGTTTATGGTTCTTTTTGTAGTTAACTTTGGTTATATGGATGTATGGTTTCTCACCATATGAAGTATAGGTTTTAACTCTAAGGTTTTCTTGAGTTCTTTAATTTATGAAATATAGATATGGTAGGATTCTACTTATGATCACCCTGTGGTTCACAAGTTAAGGTGGGGATATAAGCCTAGGGTTGCTTACTAGTGATCTCCCTATAATTTCATGTGGAGATGAGATCTACTTATCCTAGTAGGGTTTAACTTATCCTCACATACCTCAAGAGTATGATCATGGTTTAAGCATAATCAACTTGTTCTTAATATCTCTACCTCAAGTTCTTAAGGTTTATGATCATCACTCAATTTATAATGATCAATGTTTGGCTTCCTAAGGGATCTCTCATTAAATGGGTTTCTCACTTCCATGATCAAGCATTGTCTTGATGAACTAAGGTATAGAACTTATTTTATAATTTCTTGAATGGACATGGTTATGGTTGCCCCAATAATTTATATCCTAGGAGAATGCCAGAGATATTATGTTAGAGTTCCTTCCAAGGTATGATGACATAATCATCTGGATATATGGAATGGGTCCTTCTCACAAATTTAAGTATTGACTCAACTATCTTGAGAATAACACCATAGCTTGGGCTCTCTTATAAAAGAATTGTTATTCTAGGGTTTATGGTGTACTCACAATATCTCAATAGGTATTAAGTCTAAAACTCCACTTGGCTATCTTGATTGGGTTAATCTCCTCCTTACTTTATCAATTCATGGATATGGTATTATTCCATGTGATATTAGGTTATCTCACCATTCCAAGGGAAATGGTTTACAACCTAATACTTTAGTTCAAAGGTTGTCCTTTGTTCATTAATAGGTAAAGCTAGGTATAGAATAAATGGTCTCTCTCATATGGGAAGGCTTGAATAATACTCTAGGGTTCCTCCTGAAGATAATGTTGTGATCATATGGATATTTATATTCAAGATTTGCCTCAAGGTTTGTCATTGCTTCCCTAAATAAAATAAGACTCTCACCTCTTTAGGTTTGATGTAAAACTATTTGGAATAGAGAAGAATATATATATTTCTAAAGTTGATCTCCTTGTCATGATTCCATGTTTTAAGTGGAATCAATACCATGAGGTGTATGGTAGGATCATGGATTAGTTTTAAGATATGGAAAGGATAAGTGAAGATTCAATGATTGGGACTTCTTCTAGTGCTGCTGGTCTTATATGCAAGCTAATTTGATAATAAACCCCTAATTGCTAAATAGGTCTTTGTTTTCCCTTACTACCAAATCTGCAATAATGGTACTAAGTAAGGTACTAAACATGGAATTGATCGTGAGGTTTATTTCACTAAGACTGGATTAGACTCATTTAGTTTATCCAATCATGGTTTATTGATGACACCTAAAACTATTTTGGATTCTTTAGGTTCCATGAAAGGAATCTTTCAAATGGACTTTAGTTTTGGTATAGTCAATCTCCTTTGGTCTTTGGCCTTCTAGGGCTGTATTTTGTCAACAGTATTTTCTTCGTCCAACTTCATTAACTTAGCTTACTTGAGCTTTCGTACTTCTGAGTAAATACTACTCACTTTCTCAAGTTATAGTCCACTTCTTACTTCCTCGAGGTATAAACCTCAGCTTCTGGTCTGACATCCTTCTGAAAGTATTGTTCAACAATCTTATGAAAATAAGATCGAACTTCTTCTCAGTTCAGGCCTTCTTCATCTATCTTACTCAAAATATTGATTTATTGTACAATCAACTCAATCTTTACTCTACCCCTTAGAGTTTTCTTATGGTCTTCAACTCCTTTTTCTCCAACTATTGGACTTATGATTAGAATATTGGTCTAGGTCTTGTTTATGATTTATATTCCTCTAATGTTTTGCGAAGAATCTTTGTGGTGTATCCACTCAATCGTGGACATCAAACATGAATCCTTTGACTAAATGTTTATAGGTCTAAGTTTTTTTTTTTTGAAACCCAGGACTGTGAGGCAAAGAGCCCCACAGCATTTTATTTTATTAAATTATAAAAACTTGGACCAAAGTCCAAGTAAGAAGTACAGTTAACTAAAACAAGATATGTACAACAAAAGAGCTGGGAAGGACACTAAGGCAGGGACCTAATCCAACTCAACAGGCTATCCTTGTACTTGGCTTTGACTCTATATTGCAGCAAAGTCATATCATGAATAAATTGTCCCTTCCACCTAGTGAAAGAGCTTCTCTCCTGCCTAAAAATCTTCGCATTTCTGATCAGCCAAATATTCCAACATGCTGTGATAAATACTTCCATAAAGAAAGGTTGCCTAAAACTCCTCCTTGCATGATGTACTATAGACTGTATGTCTCCCAGAGGCTGCCAATCAATCTGAAGATACGACCAAATCCGAACACTGAAGTTGCATTCAAAAAATAAGTGCACTCTATCCTCATATGCCCTCAGCAAACATAACTCACAGTGTTTGTCCTCAGTTACCTTCCAATTCCTTCTCTGTAACAAATCCCTTGTGTTCAATCTATCAGAAAGCAACAGCCAAGCAAACACCTTGGTTTTCATTATACAACAGGACTTCCACAGCCACAGATAAACATTGGGCACCTGGATATGTGAATGGATATGATCATAAAATCTTTTGGCAGTGTAACTTTTACCCCAACAATAATTCCATTCATCATTCCTCTGCAACAAAGGATTCTCCTGCATCATAACCTCCAGACTCTGTAACTCTTGATAAGCTGGCTGAGACAGAGGCAAATAAAACAAGGAAGACAAATCATCCAGCTGATATACTGCAGAAACAGAGATGGCTTGTTGCAAGGCATAGGAGTGCAATCTTGGGAATCTAACACACATAGGTAATGCAGACTGTGCAACATCCCAATTATCATTCCAAAAGGAAATCGTATCCCCCTTTCCATGAGTAACCAAAGCTACTCCTCTAAAGTTGTCAACTTGCCTCAGAACATCCCTCCACCAAAAAGATCCAACCATATTTTCCTCATGTGGCAGTTTCCCTGGATAATGAGCATTCCATATTAATTGGATCCAAGGAATATCCCTTTTATTATAGAACTTATCCAGAAACTTGATTAAGAGGGCTGCATTTTGCTTCTGAAAATTAGTTATCCCTAGTCCCCCTTTTTTCTTTGGCTTACAAACCATTTCCCAAGCAGCTAAAGACTGTTTAGGTACCCCATCTTGATCCCTCCATAAACACTGCCTAAGAATTCTGTCAAGTTGGTTTGTGAGCCCTGGTGGCAACTGCAAGGTGCATAAAAAGTGCAGAGGCATAGAGGATAGGGCTGAATTTATTAGCTGCAATCTGGCACCTTGAGACAGAAAGCTAGAGCTTGATGTAAGTTTCCTTTCCAGCCTACACACTAGGGGAGAAAGTTCAGCAATAGTTGGTCTTGTAGTCCCCAAGGGTAGCCCAAGGTAAGTAAAGGGCATTTGCCCTATCTGACAGCCAAACTCATCAGCCAACTCCCTTAGCAAACCATTGTCAACATTAATAGGGACCATCTGAGATTTATCAAAATTAATCCTCAATCCAGTCGACAGAGAAAATTTCCTAAGGGTTTCCTTGAGCTCAATTAGCTGCAGCTTATCAGCTGGCAGTATTAGTAATGTATCATCAGCATATTGAACTATTGGAAAATCCATATCATTTGTGATAATTGGCAAGGATAGAGTCCCTTGTACCACCATATCATTTACTGCAGACTGCAACAAATCTGACCCAAAAAGATAATAAAGTGGAGAGATGGGATCACCCTGTCTCACTCCTCTCTTACATTCAAACTGCTTCCCAGGAATACCATTCAACAAGATTGAGGAGGTACCAGTAGACAGAATGATCTTGGCCCAATTGATCCATTTTTTGTTAAACCCTTTGTGCCTCATAACTTGTAGAATTGCCTCATGCTCAATAGTATCAAAGGCTTTAGCAAAGTCCAATTTAAGGATAATAATTGGCTTTTTAGATTGTTGGCAAAGAAACAAGTATTCAAAAGCCCAGGCCAGACAATCCTGGATAGTCCTCCCTCTCAGGAAGCCATACTGATTTTTGTGGATACAAGATAGGATTTTCCCTTGAAGCCTATTAGCAGCCAGTTTTGACAAGAACTTAACACACACATTGGTCAATGAGATTGGCCTAAAATCATTCACATGGACTGGGCTTTGCTTTTTAGGAACCAAAGTTATATAAGAGCCATTTATATTCTTTAGCTGAATGGTCTCATTATGAAAATCAGCAGCCAACTGGTAAAAATCATTTTTAATAATGGACCAACAGTTTTTAACAAAAAGCCCATTAAAACCATCTGGCCCAGGAGCTCTATCCACAGGCATCTCCTTAATTACTTCATCCATTTCCTCACTCTGAAATGGCCTAGTAAGATCATCAAGCCCATCCACCCTTTGCAATATTCTAGGCAGATCAAATTGCATAGAAATAGATTCAGAGTGACCCATTCTATCCTTGTACTCCTTCAAAAGCATCCCTGCCATTAATTGATGATCAGTGACATCATTACCATCAACATCCTTGAGCAATGCAATGGAATTTCTCCTAAACCTCTCTGTAGCCATAGCATGGAAAAATTTTGTATTGTCCTCCCCCTGTTTGATCCATCTAATAGTACACCTCTTCTTCCAATAATTACACTCAGCTAACAGCAGGTCAGCTAAATGTAGCTTAACAATACTCCTGAAATTAAATTCCACTCTAAAAAGGGGTCTTTGCTCCTCCAAAGTATCCAACACTAGAATTACTTCATTGCAACTTTTAATGAGCCCCTTTAACCTTGACAAGCTGAGATGCCATTTTTTAAGCTCAAACCTTAACTGCTTGAATTTATCAGCAATGATAGCAGAACTGTAATTCTTAGCAGAGCCTTTTGCCCAAGATGTGGCCACACAATCTTTGAAACCAGGCATGTCTACCCAATAATTGTCAAATCTGAAAATTTTTGCTTTAGGAATATTTGTATCAATATTGATGACACAAGGGACATGATCAGAACCAATCTTAGCCAAAGGTAACACCATGGTATTTGGGAAATCTGATATCCAGTTAACACTGGTAAAAAACCAATCTAGTTGTTCAAGTAATGGGTCCCTCTGCATATTAGACCAAGTATAAGATCTCCCTTTGATTGGCAATTCTAGTAAACCCAAGTGACCAATAATCTCATTAAAGAGAAACATATCATTAATATCCCCTCCTGGTTTATTCCTATTCTCATGTGATCTGACAAAGTTAAAGTCTCCCAAAAGGAGCCAATTGGCCATAGCAGAAATTTGTAAATTGTAGAGCCAAGATACAAAATTGTCCCTTTCAATGCCATTACAAGGACCATAAACACACACCAAGGTCCATTTTTCATTGTTATGTTTAGAGGTGAAATTAATTATCAACCCAAACCTTTCAATTTGTTGCAACACTCCTTGGAAAACAGCAGAATTCCAAACCACCAAAATTCCCCCAGAGGCACCTACTGATGGAGAGTATGCAAATGAATCAAACCTCTTGGGACAAAACTTTCGAAGAAGTTTCCAATCAAAAGATTCACACTTGGTTTCTTGCAAGCAAATAATATCACATTCACTCTCTTCTATTTTTGACCTGACCTCTCTTTGTCGCCCCTCAGCATTAATTCCTCGCACATTCCAACACAGAACACGCCATTTTCTCATAGATAATGTACTCATTATACACATAATAATAAAGATAAGGTCCAACACTGACATATAATATCAGTCACATCAAGCCAGAACATAATCTGATAAGCTGAAAGAACCTTAAACCCATAGAGGAGTAAAAGCCTGTCAGGAACCAGAGACACTGAATAGACACCACACCCAGCATTGTCCAAAAGCTCACACACATTGAGACCAACACCACACACACTAGCCAAAAGAAGAGGAGACACAACTCCTCCAGACAACCCAGAAGGCTTACTGATCATTGGAAACATCTGAGGTTTTAGCTCCTTTTGGATCAGCTTCAAGCTGCTCCTTTGTCAACTTTCCTGGTTCTATGCCCAAAGCAGCCCCTACTCTCTGAATGACATGAATGGGAGTGGCTGGAATATGATGCTCCTCTTGATCAGCTGGTCCTTCCTTCTCCTCTTTATCTTCCATATCATTAACTTCATCTGATGTGGTATTCACCAACAACAGTTTGGCTCTGCTCTTCTTTTTGATCTTTGGCATAACTGTCAAGATAGGTTGTGGTCTGTACCCTTCCTTGTTAAGACAGCTTCTAGTAAACCTCCTTTCAGACATCTGTACCACTGGAGCAGCAGTTCTCCTAACCTTCCTTTTCTTGGGTGTGGAAAGGGCCATGGACACATCCACTGTCAGCACAGGATCTACACCAGCATCTTCCTTTAAATGCCCTTCATCAAGCAGCAATGCACTAGAACACATACTCATCTTGCTCTTACCCCAGACAGATTTATCAAGTAAAGCAAACACTGAACCTTGCACTGGAGCAGCAATGAACTTGGACAACAGAACAGGTAATAATCTACCCCTTAGTCTATTCCATTGCATCACAGGTGGTAGATCAGGTCCAATAAAGCTAAGGGACAATTCACAGTGCATAATTTGGATGTTAACATTAACATTACCATGCTGCTGCTGAGGTACTTCCATGGCCATCATGTTAACAGAGGAACCAGAGGAATCAGAAAGATTGACCACCATAGACTCCTGCTCCTCTTGCTGTAAATCCTGCATCTGATCAGGCTGATTCTCCAAATCTTGTGCTTCTGCATTGTCAGGGAAGTCTTGCACTGCATCCCATCCAATCTCAGGGTACTGAGGATTCACAAATAGATTCTGGTTTGGCCCCAACTCCCCAGGGAAGGGATGGGGATTACCATCCAGAGGCATTGGATCCTCATCAGCTGGTAAAACCTCAGCAAAATCAGCTGTAAGGATATAAACAGGTGCAGTCCATGATTCCTTAACACCACCAACAGAAGCAAATTTCCCAAACACCACATCCCTAGGTACCAACTGAGGGGAAGGGAATGAGGCATAAACAAGAACTCTGTCCTTTACAGGATCATTGCTATTCCAAGTATGATATTGACCAAAGGTAGCTACAGCATTAGCAATGTCCAAGTTATTACGATAATCCGGGTGTACCCCTAAGAACATGAGCCATCCCCTTCGGAACCCTATCGCAGCACGATGATTCTGAGGTGCTTCTCCAACATGCAGAAACCGTAAAGATCTATTCTGAAGCTGATATTGCCCATGCTGAACCAATGCATTAACAGAGTTGGGACTACTGATCTCATACATCCCCACACCAAATAGACTAGGTTGAATAGAAAGGACATGGCGCTGCAATGGACCAACCAGAAAAGTGTGCACCTGCTCCCTCCAAAACTCCTCCCCCTGAGGTGGCGGCGGAGGATCAAGCGTAGCAATGCAGTAGGATTGATGCTGTGGCGGCGGGTCTTGTGCAGCATAGTAGAAGGTGCGGGGAAGTCGAGTTGGGCCACCATCGATGATCTGATGACCCCACGGCAGCCATGGCAGAGGATCGACTTCAAAGTTCGCCATCGGCGGAGGCGAAGCAACAGAGGAAGGGGGAGGTGGCGAACGGCGTGGACTCTGTTCGTTGGCCAGCGTATCCGGCAAATTTAATGCCGCACCTCCTGTCTTGGAAGACGAACCGACTAGCTCTTCTGTCGGCCCATTAGTATTAACCTTGTCCGAGCCCAACTCCCCTTCAGCAGATACTTTTGGAACCCAACACTTACCCAAAAGGGCTTTAGCAGACAAGCAATTTCTTTTAATATGTCCATAATTGAAACAGCCACGACAGCGAATATTATTAGAACAAACTTTAGTAGCATGTTTCATACTGAGACATCTTTGACATTTCCAAACTTGGAACACCATCTCATCCACCATTTGGTGAAAAGGATCCTTGTCCTCCTCAATCTGCTCAAACCCTCCACTGGGGTTAACTTTAGTTATTTCTTTGTTTGGCTCCTCAATAGTGGGTGTAAGAGCTGCCTCTCCTATTTTTTCTTGATGAATTGGCATAGTAGTACCAAATGAGATAATTGGAGTAGACTTAGTCTCATACAGGTGCAAACTATCTTGTCCAGCAAGCTCAGCAGTATAGCCCTTTTTAGCTTCATAATGAATTTCTTCAGCAAATACTAGCTTCTTATTCACTAGGGCCGTGTGCTTAAGGGCTGGTTTTGGGGCTGGAAGGTTAAGGGCATTCATACCCATTTTCACCCTTCTCTTGGTTGGACTAACTAAAGTCCACTGCTGATTGTTGTCCTGCTGCCAATTTGAGAATTCTCTCTTCCAATTAGGACCTCCATCACTCCACAAGTGAAAATAGCATTTGAATTTCTCAGAGGTAAAAATCCTCTTTTGAATGATATAGAAACCAACATCTTTACTAGCCACCCTGAATGAGAAAACTCTATCCCTCAGCTGAGTTACAAAGAGAGAACCACAGAAGCCACCCAAAGCTGCCTCTAAAGCCAAAGCAACAGTTTCTTCAGCCATTCTGAAAGTTGCCCTCCCAAAAGAAACAACCAAAGAGAAATAAGTTTTGCCATTTAAAGGATGAACAGTACTGGAAAACCTTCTCAAAACCTCCTTGGCAAAATTTTCCCCAGCCTTAAAATCTAAGCCCAGAGTAATAGCAGAATGCATTGCAAAAGAAGGGCTAGATATCTGAGATTCAGAGGCAGCAGACCTAGGAGAGCCAGGAACATCATCCAGGACCTCAACTGGGGGAGAAACTTCCCTTACTGGCTCCACTAGAGCTTTCTTGTAATCCCTGGGACATTTCCTCACTGCAGAAGTACTTACTGAATGAACTCGGACCACATGATACTGAAAACTCACCTTAGATCCTGACTTGTAGCAGGGTTCTGACCGAATTACTTGTACAGCAATGGGCTCATCTTTAGCATTGATCAAAACCAGCCAGCCATTAGAGGACCAAAATTTCAAAGTACCATCATAAGCCTTCATACGTCCACGATCTAGATCTTTCTTTGTAGAATAAGTAATCTTCCAGATCAGATCGTTATCCCCACTCCGACAATCATGCGGATTAGGTTGATCAGATCGTAGAGCCTCGGAAAGAAAATGATCGTGGACATTCAAACCCGAGATCTGCTCCACAATTTTCACAAGATGACAAGGGAACTCCATCGACAAACCCATATAGATGCAATCATTAGTGGACATGATCTTGGCGTCGACAGTAATGCCATCTGCATCTAGGAGGACTAGGCGGCGACGATCAGAGTGAAGAAGGATGTTACCAGAATAGATCAACTTACACTTCTTCTGCAACACAGTGGTGTAATTCACTGCCCATCTTTCTGCTATCGAATCCAAATGGGCCTCTTCCAGGAGACTATCTTGGATTGGATCACTAGACCCCACCTTCGAAGAGATCGCCGAGGAAGACATGAGATCTGAGAGGAATACGTGGAAAAGGGTGTGGATGTGTAGAGGATGGAACGCCGGAGAGGATGATTGGATTGGAAATGGGAGATCACCAGAGATCAATGAGATCGCCGGTGCAAAGTGTTCTAGGGTTTAGGAGGCGACGTGGACGTGGACATGGTGAGCTCTCCCCAGAAAGATGGTCTGAAGTAAGAGATTTTGCTTATAGGTCTAAGTTATTTGACTGGCAAAATTCTGTGGTTTATTTGATATCAGTGTGAGTTATTTGATACCAACTGTGGCTATTTATTATGTAAAATTGGATTCTATTATAGGTTTTGACCAATTGGTCGGGACATCTTCTACTTTATCCCGCAGTATTGATACTATACCAATTGTGGTCTTCTGATATCAACTATGGTCTTCTTATATCTGCTATGGTTTCCTATATCATCTTCCTTCATTCAGGGTTTATTTTGCAAGAAAACCACTAGCTGACACTATGAATATAGTATCCCAAGTGATTTCCCATGCATTCCCTCTTCTATATTAATTATGGATCTGCTTGAGCTTCACCATAATCATTATATTTGTCGCCTTCATGCTTCTTTTGTACTAAAGTACTCCTCTGTTGAGGCTAAGTATGAGTTTTGATTGATACTTTTTTCAGAATATTGTGGTTACTTCCCACAATTTTACTTCCTTCTTCTGATGAACCTTCATCTTGTCTTCAAGATCTTCAGAATTCGTCACTTCCTCACACGAATACCATTACCCACTAGATCTATAACATCAAGTAAGAACTTGATATTGCAACATGCATTTGCATATCAAAGTCAAACTTCATGTATGGATCTAGTCAAACAATGAAAATCCAATAAAATCCAAAAAGATTCAGCTTTGTGTTTATAATACACACCATCATAAGCCTGCATATAATAGTTAAGTAAGACATCTCTAAACATCAGGCTCTGATGTGTAGTATATAACACCACATAAGATAGGTTTGTATCGTGATACTTAGCACGAATAAGTGGATTTCTACTATTTGTCTCAACATTTACCTTAATTGCACAATTGCAGTGAGATAAACTTGAAACAAAGTGGTCTAGGATAGTTAAGGTTAACCTAGTTTTGTTTGGAAGTACTAACTTAACTTCCATTTTGTTGAGGACTACTTCACATGCTATCTCTAGATTCTAACATAGCTACTCTAAACAAATAACTATAGGAATATGGTTCCTTTACTTCCACGTGTTTCTATCATAAGACTATGGTCATGATGTGCGTGACACAGTTCCCATGGTTTTGGGAACACAGATCTTGCACTATTATTGAACAAATGGCTTCTTATTGTTCTCTTCCTAAGTATTTATGATGTTCTAGGCTATCACATAATGATTCTCAGGTGAATCATATATGATTAACAACTCTACCATATAAGTAGACATATTATTTTCCTATCTCTCTTACTTACCTTCCATGATTGACTCATCATGGTCTATACTACCTCATATCACTTGTTTTTATCACTTACTATCAGTTGTTTTACAAGTTTAGATAATTTACTTACTCATTACTTAACTTGGTCTACATTTTCTATTAGGATATCTTAATTATCATCATCACTTGATATTAGTCCTATTACAGGTCTGGATAACTCTTACTTAATCATAACATATGTTGGTACACATCTTCCAATAGGATATCTTCCTTATGGTTGTATCCTCTCTTTGGACTACCATGTATTGTATACCAACTGGGGTCTACTTATCTATTGTTTCAGGACTTCATGGTGTACTATATGTTTGGAATTAGTTAACTAACTTCACTTAGGAAAGATAGGTAGGAAAGTTTGACTCGAGTGTGTCAGGATTATTCGCAATTGAATATCCATCTCAAGTCATAAAAAGAATTTGGTTTAGCTAAGAAAACTTCCTATAGACACTACCAAACCTATAGGTCTCCTTTAAAGGGTTTTAATCCTAAGGTCAAAGCATTGGCTCTGATACCAGCTGTGGTGACCCGGCATACCACTGCATGGTGCAGTATGCAAGTCTGATATAACACCAATGAAACACCGTTCCACTAGTATTATATCGCTCAGAGTGGTACAATAGAAACATATGCGGGTCCAACGTATGTCTATAGAATTACAACAATGACTCTATTACATAAGATCATCACAGCCTCCTACTTTACAATGAGGTAAAACTGCAAATAAACTCCAGAAGAACGACTCGTAGGCTAGTCCTATCACAAACTCTATTTGTAGAGTATATCACTAGTTATAGAGGCTATGAATAGATTCTAGCTAAATAGGAGCTAGATTTAGGAAGCTAGTTCCCTTCTATGGCTAAACTAAGTTTTTCCCTTGTTGGATGTGATATCTGACTCCTCTGACAGGGTCCTATCTCTTGAAGTAGTTGTTGACTCCTCGGCCTTCGAGTTGCACTGTAGATCCTCCATCGTGACCTCCATATCTAAGCAGGGGATTTAAGAGTGGGATGAGTACTAGCGTACTCAACAAGTTCATTATAGGAAGGAGGTGATTAATGCACTAGCTACAGCATTAGACCAGAAAGTCTAATACCAATGCAGGTTTTCATAACCATTTCTTCAAAAGGTTGCTTTTATTCAGAAGAACTATGTCCGTCAGCCTTCACCGGTTTACTAGAACTTCAAGGAGCTCCTTTCCGGCAGCGTTTGCAGTTCCATATCCCGGAACAGGGAGTGACGGGTCACGATTCATTACACTCGCGAGAGGTTTGTTGCTTTACCCATAAGAGATCTTAACCTTGGTGCCAACCGAGCCGCGAGCTCGTCCACACTTCCTTTGGTGTGAGGCCCGGTATAAGGTCTAGCCAATCATGTTCCTCCGCTACCTCGCACACCCACCCTTTGTTGCATACCCCGACCACGGGTCCTCGTCGGTCCCATTATTCCCATAGATTTCGGGGTGGACCCCGACCACGACAACAGTTTGGGACTCGTTAACCAAACTCCTTCGCCGGTAGCTGCAACCCATCATAGACCGCAATACCGTGGGGACTTAAGGCTTCCCCAGCCTACCGCTTGTTCTTCGGGCGACAAGTGTCTACGAACAATGCCGTGGGGACTTAAGGCTTCCCCAGCCTACCGCTTGCCCCTGACAGATACAAGTGTCTACGGTAGAGCGCGTCCGTTGATGTACGAGAGGTGGAAACACTTTTGACTACTCCGTCCCACTCCAGATCTTATGGTGAACACGGGTATTACGGCACAAGAATCACTGGACGACATTTGTTGTTTAATCCTAGATGGATATAAACCCTTGCAATGGAACATCCACCATATCAACACAATACATGGTTCCATTGCCCACCACATAGTCATATTCATAATTATGAAAATAGTGGTTTTGCTTTTTTATGCAATAGTGATAAACATAGTACTTTGCAAGTAATTTGGTAAAAATACTCAAATGACATGAGCAAGCGATAAACTTGCCTTTCTTGACCAAGATTATGCAGACAAGGTCTTCGATACGCAATAACTCCAAATTTTGAAATAGCATCATCGTCCGGTAAGGACGATGTTTAAAAGATTGACAAGGATGCAATAATGCATAAGTATGAGATGCAATCGCTCTAAGCGTGACCTAACCCTGATGATTTAGGATTAGTGAGTTGTAATGATTAGTTTAGGGTATGTTGCAATTTTAGAGTGATACACAAACAAGGTTCTTATTAAGGTTTTGTTGTCTTAGAATCATAAACGAGTGTTGTAATATATCATAATAATAACACTGATAGCACACAACAATAACATTTGGTATAATCCTAACATGTAATGAATAGTGGTTGGTTTTAGCATTAAATGGCATGGTTAATGATTAATTATCATATACTTCAAAAGAATAACTTTTGAAGAACATGTTCTTAGATAAAGAACAAGTATGATAATTAGGGTTGTTGAGTTCTATGGTTTTCTATGGTTCTAATTGGTTACTGGAGTAGGTAGTAGATGGATCACAACCTAGTTGGATTCATCAACACTTAGGGCTTGTAAGGTTGAGTTAAGCCTGGCATTCTAAGCAATTGTTCATACAAGGTTGTTATCAAGATTGGTTCATCTTGTTGGTGATAGGCTGGCTAGGGTTTATAGGTCCTTGTAAGCGGGGTTGATGATGATTCTTTATTTTCTTCAAAAGAATAACTTTTGAAGAACATACTTCTTAAGTAATAAGAAGTATTACGAGTTAAGGTTGAGGTTGCCTAGGGTTTCGCTGTTGGATCCCCTAAGTAAGAAATGATTGGTTCCTAAATAGGATGGTTGATAAGTATCCTACATTGGTAGGGTTTAGTGGAACATGGTTAGGTAATGTTCAAGATTTGGCATAGTTGCTCCTGAGGGTCATCACATTGGTGTGATGCTAAATAGGAATGAATAAGGGTGATGGATTTGGGTAATAGGATCTAGGGTTTACACCTGGCTGACCCTACTTGATTATCTAGGTCTGATGAAGATGAACACATGGGGTTCCACCTCGGCTCCCGGCTTAGTCAAGCCGGCTGCTGCGTGGTCCGGCTGCCTTCCGAGTCTCCGCCTTGGGTGTCCGGGCGTTGATCCCGGCCCCTGGTGCGTGGCTCGCCGTCGTGCGCGGTCGGCGCCACGCCCTGCGACGGGCCTCCGGGTGGCTGCCTCTCTTCTTGCCGCTGCCCTTCCGTCAGAGGTGGGGGCTCCCTGCGGTTCGACCACTCCCCTTCTCCGGTGGCCCGTGTCCACCCCTCGCCGTGGTTCTCGCTGGGTGGAGGAGGTCAGCCGGTCTTGATGCCTGGTTGTAGGTGCACATCCGAGCGAAAGCTCATGGACGATGACGCCGCTGTCGCCATACCCCTCCTTGGAGGCGTTCTTTTGGCTCTGTGCACCTCGCCGCATTTGGGACTGTGCTTACCTCTCGTCTTCCCGCTGGCCGCCCGCTCGTATATTTACGGGCCTAGGCCGTTGTCATGGTGGCCCCGTGATACGTCCAATTTGCATCACTATTTTATATCATAATTTGCTGTTATTCATTGATATATTTCATATTGGGACACAATACTTATGTTATTTCATCTATTTTGCATGTTTCATGATTATTTGGAGAT
>NW_025900050.1:0-35041 GCF_022539505.1 Lolium rigidum
CCTTCCTCTTGGGGTTCCCAACGGACGTGTACATCTACGCGCATCACCGCTCCACGCGCGCGGCCGCCGGTGCCGGCCGGCGCCATGCCCGGCCCGGCCTTGATTTTCTTTAAGTTTTTTATTAAATTTTTTATTAAGTTAGTTAGTTTAGTTTAGTTAGTATTAGTTAGTATTAGTTAGTTATTATTAGTTAGTATTAGTTAGTTATTATTAGTTAGTATTAGTTAGTTAGTATTAGTATTAGTATTTAGATTAAATTTAGTATTAGTTAGTTAGTTTAAATTTGTGTACATAGTTCATTCGAATTTTGTAGTTACTTAGTTTAAATTTTGTATTAATTCAAATCTTGTAATTAGTTAGATTAAATTTTGTATTAATTTAAATTTTATATTAGTTAGTTTGTAAACAATCGACGCAAACACTCTCACGAACAACACTCGCCAACACCGCTCTCCCTCTCGCGAACACTCGCCGACACCCCTCTCCATCTCGCGAACACTAGCCGACACCCCTCTCCCTCTCGCGAACACTAGCCGACACCCCTCTCCCTCTCGCGAACACTAGCCGACACCCCTCTACCTCTCGCGAACAATCGACGCGAACACTCGCCGACACCCCTCTCCCTCTCGCGAACAACACTCGCCGCCACCGGCCCTCTCCCTCTCGCAAACACCTCTCTCTCCCTCTCGCGAAAACCACCGACGCCGATTAGTGTTAGGGTTAGTTTAGTGTTTGGTTATGTAGGGTTAGGGTTTGCTTAGTGTTTGATTAGGGTTAGGGTTAGAACATGTACTTATCGATTTAATTTTTTGCGAAACAATGGATCCATTCGAACGGGACTTCGAACAGGAAGACATTTTCGAGAACATAATCCGCGATGGTGATGGAGAAGCCGGCGGCTCCGGTGATCATGGAGAAGCCGGCGGCTCCGGTGATCATGGAGATGCCGGCGGCTCCGGTGATCATGGAGAAGCCGACGGCTCCGGTGATCATGGAGAAGCGGCGGCTCCGGTGATCATGGAGAAGCCGGCGGCTCCGGTGATGGAGAAGACGACGGCACCGGTCATGACGAGGTATACGATCAGTTGAGGCATTAATGGAATTCTATATGTACATATGTATATAAATTAACTGATTTTTATTCTCTTAGGCCTCCGAAGATAAGTTGGAGAAACGAGGCCCGGCAAAGAGACTGGGCAAAAGAGACCACTTCAACATTGAAGCTATATCACCGGAAGGCCAACTCTGTGGCACCCGCGAGTGTCGAAGTGACATTTAAGAATCGGTGCGGAGTTGTGGTTAGAGATCATATCCCGATCACTTTGTTAGAGAATGGAACAAGACCAAGAATGTGTCCGAAGATCAGGTTGCCGATAGGTACAAGAACACACTTTTTGACGACCTCATATCACATTTCACTTTGCCAAATTTGGGATCGGAGTACGAGAATGCCAAGCGAGAGGGCGCTAGTGAAGAAGTGGGCTCTTAAGAAGATGGGGGAACTTTTCGGGCGTATAAGAACCGGTTATGGCAAAATTATAAGAAAGACAAGAAGCCTCCGGTATTCGAAAACTATCTAGCGAAGCAGGAGCATAACGGGAAGAATTTGTGAAGTACAAAGAATCGAGAGGGAGGCTGTGAACTTTGTCAAAGAAAAACAAGAAGAATGCAAGCGAAAAGAAATATCACCATCATACGGGGCGAGGGGGCTACGAAGTAGCCATGCCTAAGTGGGATGCACAAGAGGGCGAGATGAAGCTGAATGGGATCACTCCGGAACCGGAGCGAGAAGGATGGGACATTAGGGCTCGGAATTGGTTCCTCGCGCATGGGCTGTGAGTATGATATGAAGACGGGGAACATTGTTGAAGCCGACGACGGGGTTAGGGTACCCGGGGAAGAATGGATTAAAGTGACGACAGAAATAAAGGCGGGAAAACTAAAGTTTGCTCCCGATAGAGAGAAATACTTGCGACGCTTGTCCTCGGTAATCACGAGAAGGGAGGACGAACAAGAGGCTTTGGCCCTAGTGTTCCGTGGTCGCTTGGGTTTCCGGCCGACGCGGAGACTTATAGAAGCCGAGCGAGAGCTAAAAACGCGAGCTGGAGGTGCGGAATGACGGGATGGCCGAGTTCCAACGCCGACTTGACCAACGGCGGCGGGAGCTTCAGCGGCGGCGGCGGAAGATAAATGAACTAAAAGGACGGCGCCCGCCGAGATAATACCGGCCGACATATCTCGGCGACGAGACGAGCGGTGTGGCCGACTCGGAGGCCCCTTCTACACGGATGATGATAGATGCCGGTCCTGGCGACCCCTTGGATGGAATCAAGGAGCAAACACCTTGTGATCTCCATGAGGTGTTCGGGAAGGTTTACGTTAAGGTGGCGGTCGGCTATGTCTTACCGGCATTTGGACCTGAAGGTGAGCCGGCAACATGGCATGGCAATCCGATTCTAGCTGGCTATGCTCGTGTCGGGGTGGATTCAGTTGTCCCGTCGTGGGAGACATTGGAGCTTGATATCCCTGGAGGTGATGGGGGGCTTACACTCGAGAGAGGTGCTTGGGAGAAATCATTCTCGCGGGAAAAGAAGAACATCAAGCTGCCGGAGCTGGGTAGCCCCTACCGGTCGTCCGAGCAGGTCACCATCACCTCCTCCGGATGATCGCGAGGCCACCATCTCCTCCTACCGATCACATGTCGCCACCATCACCCCATGGGTACGACGTCGACCACGACATCCGTAGTCCATCTCCATCTCCGGCGCCGCCGCCTCCGCCCACTAAGACTCGGAATGCACCCTACGGAAGCATTTCAAGAGTCCGATCCGCAAGTTGTCGCCCCTCCCAAAAGTACCAAAGGTTTCTCCCCCCCCGTCCTTGGGATCTTACTTGTCGAGGAAAATGCGGCCGCTGTTGCGAAACACAACTATGATCATTTCCATAAGCCAAAACCTCCAGCGCGCGAGCCATACACCGAGAAGCAAATAGCATATGCTACTTCTTTTACGAACACACCATCGCAATATGACTTACACGAGAAGAAGGATGACTATACACGCCACCTTGCGAAGGTAATTGAGGACAAGAGGGAGAATATTCTTTGAGAAGAAGGGTAAGAAGAAGGATATTGCTACCACGAGCAAATCATCAGCTAGAAGTGCAACCGAGAAGAAGTCAAGTTCAACAACTGCACCCCTCAAGGCCAAGGAAACGACAAAAGGAAAAAAAAGAAAGGAAGTTCCCCTCCTCGGAGATCAGCCCAAACAATCGATCCCAACACTCAAAGTGTTTAATGTTCCCAAGTTGTACCGGCAACGGGGTGGTTTCGATATGGAAGAAGGCTGCAAAGCTAGCGGCTGCACTGTGACGTTAGCGTGGAGGAATTGATGGCTGCAGCGAGATATAGTTCCCACTTTGTTGATATAGTTCCTCAATTTGTCTACGGGGCCGACTTGGTCAGCAAAGAGCAGCTGCATAAGCGCCAACACATATGCGGAATTTGCATCAGTGGTACCTTGATGCATGCAAGGAGAACATAAGGTTCATCGTGGCGCATATACCACGTGAATACTACTACCGAAAGGAGGAGATCCATATTGAGATGAATGAACTACGCGAGTTATTCAATTTAGATGCCCTCGACAAATCTCTCATGAGTTGCTATTGCTTGTAAGTTGTTAACTACATATAAGTTCATTTTCATTCAGTTCATATTCGTTTTCAATGCATATACTCATTATTTCTTATGTGTTCTCTTATGCGGATCGAAGATCGGTGAATGCAAAAGTCACAATATTATCAATATTGTTTGTTGACCCAGATAAAGTAAATGTTCAAACGGTAAAGTATAACCGCGAAGAAACGGGGGGAAACCTACTCAGGTTTTTGGGCGAGCAATATTTCCGTGATTCAATATTGTTTCCTTACAACTACGAGTGAGAGTCTTAATGATCTTTTATGCACATCCAATTAATGATTTTTCTTACTCGATGTTAAGTGTAATTCACGACATATATACATAACATGTGCAGCTTCCACTGGATACTACTAGACATTAAAGTTGATAAGGGAATTGTTGAAGTAAGAGACCCACTGAGTAGAGCCGTGGATGGGTTCCGCGACTTGCAGAAGTTGCTCCAAGTGTAATTTCCTTCATCGCCGCGCTATATCTTTTGTGAGATATCAATTAATTATCCACTCATTCAATCATTCTTTTGCTTGGCAGGGCTTGGACAGCTTTCAAGAACCATCATAAGCGAGTACCAGGCGAGAGAAGCTAACATTTACTCCTGTCACCGTGCCCTCGGCAGCCACAAGGGACGAATCTATGTGGATACTACGTTTGCGAGTCCATTCGCATGTTAACCATCGAGAAGCAGAACAATAATAAATTCAACGTAAGCAATAACATTCACAACTTTATTTATTTTCGTCAATATTTCGTTATCAACATTGATATAGTAATACTCATCTCATTTTCCTATATAGGTCGACTACATGCGGGACACACTCCAACCAAAGGAACACCTACTAGGAATTGCGGAGGAAGCTGGCGGGACTTTTGGTTAAAGAAGTACTAAACAACAAAGGCTTGTTTAGTCCAAATAGAAGCTCTACCTCCAAATAGACGGTCGTTAGTACCGCTTGTCGATCGTGAGCTAAATGTATATATATATATGTAAGGGGAATCTACATGTAAGGGGAATCGACTTTTGCTTCCAATATTTGTTTGATCGATTATATGAATGAACGTGTGTACCACTTCTAGTAGCGTACAAATATATGCAACTTTTATTTTCGAATGAAAAAATGAGGTGGCGGGGGGGGTGCTGCACCCCTCAAACCCTAAAGCGACGGCGTTGTGCGCCCGCCACCTAGAGGGCCTTTTGACGCGGGTGGTAATACCACCCGCGACAAAGGGCCTGTCCCCTGCGCGCCCCGCGGCTGCCACGTGGTGGACCTTATATCGCGGGTCGTAAGAGACCCGCGACAAAAGGTGGACCTTTTGTCGCGCCTCCCTTGTCGCGCCTGGCCGCCCGCGACAAAAGGGTCATACGACCCGCGACATTAGGCCTGTTTTCCACTAGTGTGTATACGTTGGATTTTCAATACAAATTATGGGGTGTGGTAAAAAAAATATTAGGAAGTTGCAAATCAATATCTCTTTTATTTAATTCTTTCACCTCCAAATATCTAAATGCATGTAGAAATCGAAGAAAACATGTGATGAATATTATTGGGTTTGATTTTTGTGTGATAAAAAAGAAGCATTTTTTCCTACTTTAATGTACATTTTTTTGTGAACAAAATCTTATTTGTGAATGGAGGGAGTATAATGTTTCTTCAATACAATAGCCACACCAAGTTGTACAAGTAGTTTTACAGCTCGTGCCCTACTCGCGGTAGATGCGCCCGCCAGCTAGCTTTGCTGCATGCATCCATGTGCCCAGTACAAGTATAACGTTCGTTGAACCGAGTAGTAGCGACAAAGTCGTACCAACTAGCTAACCAATAAAATTACGGGAGCACGATCAGTCCATAGAATATTATTAGCATAATAACATGTTGTTTCCGGTGTATGTTACTATATGTCAACTTCCAAATAAAGTTCCATGTCACGAAGTAAGGGGTGCATGCATATTTGGTCTAGATCGATGTAAAGTTCTTTTTTAACAGGGGTAGGTCCACAAGGGACCTAGAAGCTTCTTTTCATCAGCGGTGGAGTACAACTTACATCAAGGACTAAGAGAAAATGAAAGTTACAATGAAGTCCAACTTTTTTGCACAAAGGACCCTAGAATAAAACTACAAAACGCAATCGAGTCCTGCTCCTTCTCCACCTAGCTGAAGCATGACTACGCAGCCAACCGAGACATCGCCGGGGACAAAGCTACTTGGGATGAGACGGCGGGAGCATGCTGCACCGTCGTAGAGGGGCCCTCCGGACAATGGCATACCAGCCTAGAGGTTGAGAAACACCATTGAGGTGGGAGTGGCCGCCCTTCAGCGATATGAGATGACAGCGTAGCCGTGGCTGTCGTTGATGAACTCCCGTGAGTAGCTTCTGAACTCCCCTGCCGCAGATCTGCCCCACAGTCGAGCATAGCTTGCATAACACCCTTACCAAGACCATCACGTTTAGAGACTTCAGACCATATCTAGCCGCATCAGATCGGCTGAGATAAGAGCTTTTTATATGTAGAAGTTGATATTTTTTTCGTAAATATTTTGTCAAAATTTACAAAGTTTAACTTCAACTAAACCGAGAAGGAAAATAGTTTAACCTCTCAGGATTGGTCTGCAAGGTCACCAACACTGTCTTGGGGCTTCCTCACAAAGCCTCCCCTCCCCTCCCCTTTCCCTTGAGAGCCTACCGGAGAGAGTCGGGCGCTCCCATGTCGTCCCTGCCAAAATTGCTGGCATGAGATGGGCTAGGAGAGATGGCAGATGTAGGGCTGTAAATAGTAATTTCTATAGAAGTAGTAGCAGGTGGATTTGGTGTGATGAATATTGACATAATTTCTTATATTTCCAATCAAACTTTACAAAATATAAATTTAACTAAATCTAGAACACGAACTAAATAAAAATGGAGGGAGCGTGTCAACTTTGAGAACTTTCCTATACATGTGAACATCATGTCCATTTCGAAAAAAATGTGAACATCATGTGTGAACTGGTAGGAGTAGGTACCTCCCACGAATCAAATACTCCTGGCAAGCCAAATAGCCAACGAGACGGAGAATCTCTTGATACTACATATACGCAACTTTGTTTCATTAGCCAGCTACCGCCTGACAAAAGCATTGACGGCTCAAACGGTACCCTGCACTGTCCCATTCTATACCTAATAATAAAGGAGCTAACGTTTCCGTGGTTTGGTCCGTCCCAACGCGCTTTCGTCCAACCTCCTTTACGTTTCCTTCGTGCGTAGTGTTCCATCGTCCGTCTCGCACGAACTACTCCTCCCCGGTTTGAACAAGAAAAGGTCACTTTTCCTTTACTTTCCTTGTCCGTCCAGCATAAACCGTCAAGATAAACCCACAAACCTACGACTCCTCCTGGTGTCGATAAAAGTGGCCAACGTACTGACGAATCGATCCACATCGTGTACGGCTCAAGAAAACCCAACTGTCCGCAAACTTTGAAGTTGCATATATGGAATAGCTGAATAATCGATCCACGTCGTGTATTGAAGAGCTGAATCAATCCATGTCTTGTACGCCAAGTAGTAATCTCTCATGTATAAATATACAACGATGCATCATGTGACAGCTACCGAGGAAGTCTTCCGTGATCTATTCGGAAAAAAAAAAGTCTTCCGTGATCTCGTGAAGCAGCAGAAAGAGACGGCGGCGGCGGACAAGCTGTTCGCCTGCGGGGACCTCAAATCGGCCAAGGGCCATATTATTGGTGTGGACGTAGAATCTTCTCAGCCATCCAGTGGTCAAGGGCGTGCACGCCGCCCAGCCCGATGTACTCCATCCTCAGCCCAACAGGCGAGGCGTCCATCGTAGTATCGTCAGAGCGGAAGGTGGTGGGCGGGAAACCATGGCGGTGCGCCGTGACACTGCCAGTCGAGCTCGTGGTATGATGACTCCACGGTGTACTCCCGCCTCACCGTCAGCCTCGCGGGCGAGTAACATGAATCTTGTGGCCTTACCGTCAGCCCCGCGAGGGAGGTGGACGTCGTCGGCACGTCGGAGCGGAACGTGCTGGCCGGGAAAGCATGGCACGCGACGACGCGCGCTGTCGCGATTGGATGACTGTTGGCCTGCCGGTCAAGCTCTTGATATGAGGCATCGCGTTGGCTGGTCGCTCGGCTTTGTGCGCTGCACCAACGAGCCCCGTCGCGTTAACCTGTTCACTCGCGCGGTCGTGCCTCCCCATGACTCGAGTGCGACCAGCAGCAAGCGAGATGGCCATATACGATGGTGTTGTTGTCTTTGGACATGACTGCTGCCATCTGTGCTTCTGCCAGGAGTGTTGCTATGATGGCCAACCTGGACAACAATTCACTTTGGTGGCAAGTAAGTACCATGGTGTTGTATGTAACTGGTGGTTCTTGCCTCTTTTGGAGGATTTTGTGATTGGTGATGTTCTTCAAGACATATACAATTGCTTCAGATTAACATCTGATACTATTTGCAGAACAGATATATCTTAGGTGGTCTGAAATCTTTTTTCAAACATATCGGATGATTATTAGGACTTTAGGAGATACTCTATTGATTAATCATGGGTACACACGTGCAAGGACCACTGGTGCATCGGAGAGCTCACAACATTGCTACCATCGCTACAGAAACAACGAAAAAATTCAGTCGAACACCTCTGGTCCTGCTTTGTATATGATGATTGGCACCTGCCGAAGGAGGTTTGATGCGCTGCTGCATGCATGAGTAAAAGGAGGACGCTGCCTATAATTTGCAGTGGTCTGAAGTAAATTAAATCAACAGTGTGTCAATAGCGGTAGTGCAACAGGTAATCTGATTTGCTCAAACCGCGTAACCACGGTCAATAATTGAGCATGGCAGGTCGGTCAGGCAACTGACCACATCTACCAAAGCTTCTGCCACTCCGCACCAAACAAAGGAAAGGGTAGAGTGAACGGCGCATAACATCATTCTTGGCGTTTCGTGATCTGATTACGCCTCCATCGAGATACAGACGGAGGAGAGGGTATAGAACAAGGAGGGGCTGGTCATACAAATGTACTCGTAATAAAACTTACACTAAATATTACAATGAAATGTGAACTAAGGTGGGTTATTTGGGTGGAACAACTTTAGGCAAACATTTATGTCGTGAATGTTTTTATCAAAAAATATTTTTTTTTCTCGTCCCGAGCGGAGAGGAGGGTATAGCAGGAGGGGGACACAAGGAGGGAGTGGTCATAAAAATGTAATAAAACTTGCACTAAATATTACGATGAAATGTGAACTAAGGTGGGTTATCTGGGTGGAACAACTTTAGACAAACATTTACGTCGTGAATGTTTTTATCAAATAAGAAATTCTCATCCCGTTGCAACGCACGGGCATGTTTCCTAGTGATGGCTAATTTTCCGTGATACCGATACGTACGGCGCACATGCGGTGCGTGGTCACGCCCGCGCGGGGTAAGCTATCACCGTCGATCGTCTGCTTGGCTGCTGCTCGCCCATATCTTATCAGACTGACCGGGACGCGTCCGATCTGATAACCTATCAGAGTTACAGACAGATATTTTTCCTCTCTAGTATGTTTCTGGCCGTGACACTACGGGAACAACTTCATACTAGATGGACCTAGCGCGCTTTCTTTGCGCCATTATCTGTTGTTGTCGTTTAATTTTATTGTACGCATTTGGTGGAGTTGTAGCTGCGCATGACGCTGAAGAATTTGAACACTTCACCAAATTGGTACAAACCTGAATAGTGAAGAGTATCCTATTCAGAAGTGCAGATTTCTCTTTTTTTCTGCAGAGAGCAAATGATCATGCTTATTAACCAATGTCCGCAACTGTGTAGTAAAGAAATTGTGACCAAAGAAAAGATTGCAAATGATGTTAACAGATTATATATAAGACTTCTGGACACAAAGTCATCTTCATGTATATTCTGTTTGTATGTAGTGCAAATAACTTGTCGTACTATAATTGATATTATTGGGGAAAAATGTGGCTCTTACACAGTGTTGAAGTCCATATTTGTGAGAAAAATAAAGCAGGATGGATAATTTTATCTAGTAACACAAATGAAGTCCATATCAGTTCTACCTATAGAGCATTTGTCTAGCAATCACTCCGTCTCTTCTCTAGGGTATATCATCTTCCACAACCAAACCTTAGTGGATGCAAAAAAAATAGTATTGATCAAGAAATTACACCGGATTATTCAAATGATAAATGATGACTTCTTCTTTTTTAGAATAAGCATAAGTTGAAAGAACAATACTAAATGGATAATGCAAAAGGTGCTAGCTCCAGGCAGATATGCCACTACATGATACCCTACAACAAAATTGTTGTAGAAACCTATCAGCTGCATGCACTCTAGATTATCCAAACAACTGAAGTAACCAATATACTGTATTTGCACTCAATACATGATTTTTAACTACCATGGTTGATCTAGAACTATGAGTAGAAGCCACCTCATGCAGGCCATACTTGATAATATAAAGGAAGTATGTCAATAAAAAAATATCAGAGACTTCGTAATAAAATAGAGAAAAGTAGATGGTGAATTAATCTGCCAGAAAATTAGGATAGTAAGTCTTGCAGATCATATTTTGTGTCCTTAATGATTCAGATGTGCATAGCTATATTGAAAATTGTTGGTGGACTAATTTGACCTAAGTGGTACATAAAGTACACGAAAAAAAAAGGATTTGGGGGAGATTAAGTACAAAACAGAAACAAGATAAAAGAGGAAGTCTAAGGAAAAAACAGACATATAGATGTTGATTTCCCTCTCTGCTTATGTAATCATTTGCTTTGGTGTGAGCGAAGATAGTACAAACATATGAACCGACTTCAAAAAGGCTAAATCTTTTACTGCATTTTCAATAGCACTTCCTATCTATAGGCTCTTGGACATTTGGAACTTGGAACTGGAAATTTAAGTTTGATAACCTTCTTGGATATAAAGTTGACGAAAAGGCCCCTTTCTTATAGGCTCATTCAAGCTCCTGCAGGTGAGTGGCGTATGTGATGTGATGCTTCCCTAAGAGAAGATGATCAATTGAGCCAGAGCAGAGTAACTCCAACTTGACAACGGCGAGTGTCACCTGCTCTCCAACAATCACACCCTGCACTGCATTTTATCTCCAACAATCACACCCTGCACTACATAGCATATATACGTCTCTCTGGCGAGGAGCTATCCAGGAAGAAGAGACCTCTCACGGGTTGCTGCTTAACGGCCTGCCGGCATGTCCGGCCAAAGTCTTGCTCTTGTTCGCCGCCACCGTCGCCAGCGCCGTCGGTCGGCATCTGGGAGGGTGAAGAAAACAATAGCGAGATTATTCGAGCACGACATGTGTAGGCTATGGCTGACAGCTGATCACTCAGAAATGTGGTTTTCCAGTTTCAAAATATCTCTGTATTTTTCAGCCACCTGCTGGTGTATAACTCTTCAGCGCCACCAAAGCAGAGACAAATTTTTCTAGTAATTTTTTCATCACATGCTTGGTATATATGCGCCACCAAAGGATTGATAAATATATCGGACAAATATTAACAAGAACACACGCTGATCTTGGGCATGATCCAAACACGCAAGTGTATTTATTCGTGAACAATATTGGCTCACAGTCTGTCATCTTCCTCCTACATGATGCTATTGCTGCCGCTACATACTAATCAAACCAATAATCTGTACCACAAGCTTGGCGGGCCCTGTGTTCGTAGCACACTCAACAAGTGCTATTCAGAACCGATTAACTAAAAAGTTCACAATGTTCCCATCTTGGGAATTCACATCAGCACGGCAACAGATTGTTTTGCTTAACAACTTATGCAGTCCAAGGAACTCTGGCAACAAATGAAACTGGGCAAGAAAACGGCTATTCAATTCGATCATCAGGGTAAGTATTCTTTCTGAAACGATCTTTAGGATCTTCACTTCCTGACAGGCAATCAAACGCTTGCGTCCATCTTATATTAGTAAAGGCATAGGTCAGGGGGCTGCCCTGACCCCTGTGTTGGCAGCTCTCAAAACAAAACAAAAATATAATCAGACCTGTGGCAGCACAGCGAATACCATGCTTGATCAAGGCAACATCATGGCTTTTTAGTTGCGACTAAAGCGAAGATCCGCACTCCAAATAGCTGATGTAACCTGAAAGTATCACACTACATTCAGAATGCGCAACTAAGTTCCACACAGATCCTACCACTGTGCAAGGGGGAAAATGATCGATAGTACAGTACATGTTTTCACCAAAGCAATAAAATAACAATACCTTGATCTGGGAGAGCATCGCTTCATAAAAACAACTTGACAAATTAACATCACATTCCATGTTCAGAAGCAACACGGCCCCATACTTTCTCATCGCGCACATCAGAATAAATTGGTTTCCACAGAACAAACAGTATGAATATTATGTTTAAATGCCACGAGATCGCATATGGTACAGTTCAAGCAGGTCGGCTAGTCGTCAATAAAACAGGAACTGTCACCGTACCTTACATTGAAGCCCACCGGCGAGCAACCGGCAGACATGAAACGAACTACAGAACGTCTGAGGACGCCCGACGCCTGCTGCTTACCACGGTGCCGATGCCACCCTTGTGGCCGCCGAAGCCAATAGTCGCCGGGCTGACTTACACCGATTCAGCCCGCCGAGTCCAACCACCGAGGCCGCCCGCCGCGCACAACGCCTGAATCCCCTGAAATCAATTGTTTACATCGCTCGCCGTAGTCCGCCCGTGGCAAATCATGCACGAATCGTCAAAATCCACGGCTGCCCGCCGAGCGCCGCCGGGCGGGGGTGGGGGGGGGGGGGGGCGACTGGCTGGGCGACGGAGATGGAGGAGGCGCGGGATCAGCCACTTACGGCTAGAGGAGATGGGAGGAGAACGACGGCAGTTAGGGAGAGGCGAATTTGGATGACTCTGCCCCGAGCACAGCAACAAACGCGTTTATAGAAAAAAAAAAAAAAGGATCAGAGACTGATAGGTAGGGACAAAAGCGGTTCTCACCGTGGAGCAACCACAGCGCGCGGCAACCCTGGGAGCTTAGAGCTCTTTAGAGATGCCGATGGCCCCGTACCGTCGGCACAACCACTTCAACCGTCGGTACCGGCTGTGCCGACCGTCGGCACAGGCTGGTCGGCACATCTCCGGTCGGGGTTGCTTCCATCACCGTCGGCACAGTAGACCACCGTCGGCACACGCCGCACCGACGGCTGGGACGGTGGCCGTCGGCCGTGCCACCGTCGGCACGGGACGTTGGTCGTCCGCAACGGCGTGACGGCGCTGGCGAAGGCTGTTAGGCTGTGCCGACGGTGAAACCGTCGATACAGTAGCCCAGATTTTCCCAGAATGCAACGGCGCGAAAACTGAAAATTTTTGAAACTGACAAAAAAACGCGCGCTGGGTCAGCTGTGCCGACGGTGTCACCGTCGGCACAGACCCTGCCATTTGGCGCAGCTATGGGCCTGTGCCGACGGTGACACCGTCGGCACAGCCGGCCCAGGTTTTTTTCAGTTTTTGCCATTTTTGCTCTATTAGCTCAGAAAATTGCTGAAACTGCACATATTATAATATTGAATGTCCAGTAACATATATAGCACCATAGAGCACAAAGATATCACCATATAGCACCAAAACTCACAAATATAGCATCAAATCTCACAAATAGCACAAATATAGCATACAAGACCATGGTACATACACGGGATCCACTACAAAGATGAAGCGTGTCATCATGTGCTAGTACAATGTAGAAACTATGGTGGTGCACCACCCGAGAGACGATCTAGCTCCGAGTGGGTGAAGCGAGGCCGTCGTATTTCGACGGTGCTCGGGGAGGTAGAACCACGACGAGAACCACCGGAAGCAGAACCATGCCGAGGTTCGGCAGAAGCACCAGGAGAACAGCGACCGGGGTGCATCGGCGTACCATCAGGAGCGTCGTTCCCGGATTCTCCCAATCCCTACATGTTGGATGGAGTTAGCAACTTAGCCATGTCACACCAAGTTAGCAACTTAGCCAAGTTAGCAACTTACCGGGGTCAACTGACGCTGACGCTTGTACATGATATAGAACTCCTCCTTGGACGGGAACACTGGCGTCGGTCCCGGATGAGGTGGCTCTGGGAGTGGTTCCTCTCGCACTCCAGTCATCATGAACCGAGTGAAACTCTGCAAGAAACGGGAGAGATAGCTCAGATTCAAACATGGAGACTTATGATGTTTTGCAACCATAGAGATTGAAACTTACCGCCATCTGGTTGCTCGTCCACTGGACATAGGCATCTTTCACAAGGTCATGCTCCTTAATCTTCTCGAGATACTCCTCGTAAACTACTGCATAGGCCTCCTCGAGCTGAGTCTACAATTTCAGAAATAATGCGTCTCATCAACATAGCCATTCAGGAACAAAAATCAAAACAGAGGATGAAAGTGTGGGTGACTTACATCTACCTCTACCCGAGAACGGCATGTAGTCCGCGAGGAGGTAGCGTAGTGATGCCTACGGGTGCTTCTATTCTTGTAGACAGTGTTGGGCCTCCAAGAGCAGAGGTTTGTAGAACAGCAGCAAGTTTCCCTTAAGTGGATCACCCAAGGTTTATCGATCTCAGGGAGGAAGAGGTCAAAGATATCCCTCTCAAGCAATCCTGCAACCACAAAGCAAGAAGTCTCTTGTGTCCCCAACACACCTAATAGGTGCACTAGTTCGGCGAAGAGATAGTGAAATACAGGTGGTATGAATAAGTATGAGCAGTAGCAACAACACCAGAAAAGTGCTTGCTGGCGTGTAGTTGATGGTGGTAATATTGCAGGCAGTAGAAACGTAGTAAAACAGTAAACAAGCAGCGATAGCAGTATTTGCGAACAAGGCCTAGGGATTATACTTTCACTAGTGGACACTCTCAACATTGATCACATGAATAGATAGATAGATGCATACTCTACACTCTCTTGTTGGATGATGAACACCACTAATTGTGTAGGATTACACGAACCCTCAATGCCGGAGTTAACAAGCTCCACAATATTCGATGTTCATATTTAAATAACCTTAGAGTGCATGACAGATCAACACAACTAAACCAAGTACTAACGTAGCATGCACACTGTCACCTTCACGCTACGAAAGGAGGCATAGATCACATCAATACCATCATAGCAATAGTTAACTTCATAATCTACAAGAGATCACAATCATAGCCTACACCAAGTACTAACACGGATGCACACACTGTCACCATTACACCGTGCAGGAGGAATAAACTACTTTAATAACATCACTAGAGTAGCACATAGATGAATTGTGATACAAAACTCATATGAATCTCAATCATGTAAGGCAGCTCATGAGATCATTGTATTGAAGTACATAGGAGAGAGATTAACCACATAGCTACCGAGTACAGCCCCGAGCCTCGATGGAGAAATACTCCCTCCTCATGGGAGACAACGAGCGTTGATGAAGATGGCGGTGGTGTCGATGGAGGAGCCTTCCGGGGGCACTTCCCCGTCCCGGCGGCGTTCCGGAACAGAGACTCCTGTCCCCCAGATCTTGGCTTCACGATGGCGGGGGCTCTGGATGGTTTCTCGTACCGTGGCTTTTTCGTCTCGAGGTTTTAGGTCGAGGACCCTTAAATAGGCGAAGAGGCGGCGTCAGAAGGTCAACAGGGCGACGACACCATAGGGGGGCGCGGGCCCCCCCTTGGCCGCGCCGGCCTATGGTCTGGTGGGCCTGTGCCCCCCTCTAGCGACTCTCGGGTGTTCTGGATGCTTCCGGGGATTCTAAGATCTTCGGCGTTGATTTCGTCCGATTCCGAGAATATTTCTTTACTAGGATTTCCGAAACCAAAAACAGCGGAAAACAAGAATCGGCCTTTCGGCATCTCGTCAATAGGTTAGTTCCAGAAAACGCATAAATATGACATAAAATGTGCATAAAACATGTAGATATCATCAATAATGTGGCATGGAACATAAGAAATTATCGATACGTCAGAGACGTATCACGTAGCTGCCGGAGGGGAGGGTAGCCTTGATCTGCGTGAAGTTCCTCTGAGGCTTGAAACCCCCAGCAAGGCAGGCAGGACGTCCATGCGGCTAGCCGTACCCCGCCGACATCATCGCCACCTCGTCGACCGGCTCGGTCATAGGGTCCTCCACCTCTGGATGGAGCTTGGCGTACTCCTCGCAGTATCTTTCCTTGCTCTCTTTGGCCTTGCCGTAGTACATCTCAGGCGCGGGCCGAGGCTCGTTCGGACCGGGCGTCACCAGCTTCATGTGCGTCCACGCTTCCATCTCACCAAGTTCCTGATGCGCGTAGATGTACACGTCCGTTGGGAACCCCAGGAGGAAGGTATGATGCGCACAGCGGCAAGTTTTCCCTCAGAAAGAAACCAAGGTTGAATCGAACCAGGAGGAGCCAAGAAGCACGTTGAAGGTTGATGGTCGCGAAATGTGATGCGGCGCAACACCGAGGATTCGGCGCCAACGTGGAACCTGCACAACACAAACCAAGTACTTTGTCCCAACGAAACGGTGAGGTTGTCAATCTCACCGGCTTGCTGTAACAAAGGATTAACCGTATTGTGTGGAAGATGATTGCTTGCAAGAAAACAAGTAGAAAACAAGTATTGCGATAGATTGTATTTCGATAAAGAGAATTGGACCGGGGTCCACAGTTCACTAGAGGTGTCTCTCCCATAAGATAAAAGCATGTTGGGTGAACAAATTACAGTCGGGCAATTGACAAATAAAGAGGGCACCGCGATGCACATACATGACATGGTAAATATAGTGAGATTCAATTGGGCATTACGACAAAGTACATAGACCGCCATCCAACTGCATCTATGCCTAAAAAGTCCACCTTCAGGTTATCATCCGAACCCCCTCCGGTATTAAGTTGCAAACAACGAGACAATTGCATTAAGTATGGTGCGTAATGTAATCAATAACTACATCCTCGGACATAGCATCAATGTTTTATCCCTAGTGGCAACAAGCACAACACAACCTTAGGGGTTGTCGTCACTCCCCGTGTATCAATGCGGGCATGAAACCACTATCGAGCATAAATACTCCCTCTTGGAGTTACTAGCAAAAACTTGGCCGAGCCTCTACTAATAACGGAAAGCATGCAAGATCTTAAACAACACATAAACATCAGATTGATAATTACCATAGCATAGTATTCTCTATCCATCGGATCCCGACAAACACAACATATAGTATTACGGATAGATGATCTTGATCATGTTAGGCAGCTCACAAGATCCAACAATGAAGCACAACAAGGAGAAGACAACCATCTAGCTACTGCTATGGACCCATAGTCCAGGGGTGAACTACTCACTCATCACTCCGGAGGCGACCATGGCGGTGTAGAGTCCTCCGGGAGATGAATCCCCTCTCCGGCAGGGTGCCGGAGGCGATCTCCTAAATCCCCCGAGATGGGATTCGCGGCGGCTGCGTATCTGGAAGGTTTTCCGTATCGTGGCTCTCGGTACTGGGGGTTTCGTCACGGAGGCTTTAAGTAGGCGGAAGGGTAGGTCAAGAGGCGGCGCGAGGGGCCCGGATGACGGGCCGGCGCGGCCAGGGCCTGGGCCGCGCCGCCCTGTCGTCTGGCCGCCTCGTGGCCCCACTTCGTTGACTCTTCGGTCTTCTGGAAGCTTCGTGCAAAAATAGGACCCTGGGCGAAGATTTCGTCCGATTCCGAGAATATTTCCTTACTAGGATTTCTGAAACCAAAAACAGCAGAAAACAGCAACTGGCTCTTCGGCATCTTGTTAATAGGTTAGTTCCAGAAAATGCATAAATATGACATAAAGTATGCATAAAACATGTAGATAACATCAATAATGTGGCATGGAACATAAGAAATTATCGATACGTTGGAGACGTATCGGCATCCCCAAGCTTAGTTACGCTCGTCCCGAGCAGGTAAAACGATAACAAAGATAATTTCGAAGTGACATGCTACCAACATAATCTTGATCATATAATAATGTAAAGCATGTGAACCGAGATCAAATCACTCAAAGCAAATATATATATTGATATAAGAGATGATAATGCAAGAGTTAAACAAGCTAGAAGTTTTCATGAACTATTGCTTCAAAGACATGAAACCGCACAAGGTTCATTAAAGATGTGTTAAGTATTCAGCGTAGAAGTTCTATCCTTCATTCCAAGCATCAAGTAAATTTTCACAACATAAGAAGGATTCGAGTCAAGTAAACATAAACATGAACGTCATGAATCAACTGTTTCGAAGTCTACTCAACCGGTGAGCGCAAGCATTTGGTATCGACACCAGGATGTTATGGCATAAAGAACGTTAATGGGGGTTTGGAAGGCCAATGAGAGAAAGTCTTACAAAGTCGTAAATGATTACTAGACAAGAGGAAGTCTTATAATCGAAGCTATGCAAGGAGTAGTGATTGCCATGCAACGGATGCACATAGAGCTATATGTGTATGAAAGCTCTCCAATGGAACTAGTGGGGGTGCATCCAACTTGGTTGCTCACGAAGACCTAGAGCACTTTTGAGGAGGCTCATCATTGGAATATACAACCCAAGTTCTATAGTGTAAATTCCCCACATAGTTATACTAATAAAGCATGAAAACTCTCTCATATGGAGTGTAGGTGCTAAACATGAGCACAAATGATGACTATGAATATGCAGGTGCTAAAACATGAGCACAAGTGTGGATAAAAGATAGTAATGCTGCCCCCTTTTTCTTTATTCTCTTTTTTTTTCTTTTTCTTTCTTTTTCTTTTTTTCTTTTTCTTTCTTTCTTTTTCTCTTTTTTTTTCTTTTCTCTTTTTTTTTTCTTTTTGATGGCCTCCACGGCTCTTTTCACTTTTAGGGGCAACATTCTAATATGACAACACACTTTTTGGTACAAATAACTCATAATGAATAAAATATGAAGTATGAAACTGTATGCCTCTGCCGGTGTAGCGAGGATGTGCAATGATCTAGCGTAACATGGGTAAACCACACGTCGACTTGTATAGAATCATGCAAAGCAATATACAAATAATAAATGACAACATGGCATGTAATGTAAAATGGATGTTGCATGGCAATATATCTCGGAACAGCTATGGAAATGTCGTGGTAGGTAGGTATGGTGGCTGTTTTGAGGAGATGTATGGGCTTATGTGCAGGAGAACAATAGGAAGTCCTCCCACGGGTTTGGATGTACAGGCGAAGTATGCGCAATTCTCAATGTGAGCAAAAGGCAATGCACAGTACCGAAGAGGCTAGCAAATATGGATGGTGGAAGTGCCAAAAACCGTAGCTTAACATTAGTCAAAAAGAACTCACAAGCTTATTGCAAACATCTAACGAGGTTCAACATTAAGAACATAATTTAAAATTTTACCGACCTTCGAGCACAACTTAGTCATTACGATAAACCTTTAGACATGGAAAGCTATCAAGTCCAACTACGCCTTCAACTATTTAAATAGAGTTTGTAGTACGGCACAAGCTTTAAAAACAACAATCCACTACTAATTTTAACTTATTCAACCAACAAGTTTTACCATCTAGATACCTCAAAACATTTGCGAAGAATCAAGTTATCAAAGCTCAATGATCTACAAGATTATGCAAGTGTTTCATTAACCACTACCACATGCAACATTTCCTTAACCAACCGAATAACAATTTAACGAAGAAGAAACTTTGCCATGAACATTATGAGTAAAGCCTAAGGACATATTTGTCCATATGCAACAGCAGAGCGTGTCTCTCTCCCACAAAGTGAATGCTAGGATCCAACTTTATTCAAATAAAACAAAAAACAAAAACAAACCGACGCTCCAAGCAAAATGCATAAGATGTGACGGAATAAAAATGTAGTTTCAGGGGAGGAACCTGATGATGTTGTCGATGAAGAAGGGGATACCTTGGGCATTCCCAAGCTTAGACGCTTGAGTCTTCTTAAAATATGCAGGGGTGAACCACCGGGGCATCCCCAAGCTTAGAGCTTTCACTCCTCTTGATCATAGTATATCATACTCCTCTCTTGATCCTTGAAAACTTCCTTCACACCAAACTTCAAGCAAACTCATTAGAGAGTTAGTGCATAATAAAAATTATATGTTCAGAGGTGACACAACCATTCTTTACACTTCTGGACATTGCATAAAGCTACTGGACATTAATGGATCAAAGAAATTCATCCAACATAGCAAAAGAGGCAATGCGAAATAAAAAGCAGAATCTGTCAAAACAGAACAGTCCGTAAAGACGAATTTTAAAATGGCACCAGACTTGCTCAAATGGAAAAACTCAAAACTAATGAAAGTTGCGTACATATCTGAGGATCACTCACGTAAATGGGCATAATTTTCTGAGTTTCCTACAGAGAATTAGGCCCAGATTCGTGACAGCAAAGAAATCTGCCTCTGCGCAGTAATCCAAATCTAGTATGAACCTTACTATAGAGACTTTACTTGGCACAAAAACATGATAAGGAGAGGTTGCTACAGTAGTAAACAACTTCCAAGACTCAAATATAAAACAAAGTACTGTAGTAAAAAAAAACATGGGTTATCTCCCAAGAAGTTCTTTCTTTATAGCCATTAAGATGGGCTCAGCAGTTTTAATGATGCACTCGCAAGAAATAGTATTTGAAGCAAAAGAGAGCATCAAGAGGCAAATTCAAAACACATTTAAGTCTAACATGCTTCCTATGAAAAGGAATCTTGTACACAAATAAATTCATGAAGAGCAAAGTAACAAGATCAGGAAGATAAGACAAGTGTAGTTTCAAAAATTTCAGCACATAGAGAGGTGTTTTAGTAACATGAAAATTTCTACCACCATATTTTCCTCTCTCATAATAACTTTCAGTAGCAACATGAGCAAACTCAACAATATAACTATCACATAAAGCATTCTTACCATGAGTCTCATGCATAAAATTATTACTCTCCACATAGGCATAATCAATTTTATTAGTTGTAGTGGGAGCAAATTCAACAAAGTAGCTACCATTATTATTCTCATCAAGTGTAGGAGGCATAGTATCATCAAAGTAAATTTTCTCCTCAATGCTTGGGGGACTAAAAATATCATGCTCATCAAAGCCAGCTTCCCCAAGCTTAGAATTTTCCATATCATTAGCAACAATGGTATTCAAAGTATTCATGCTAATATGTTCCGTGGGTTTTTTAATTTTCGGATCAAACCATCCATGTCTTAAATCAGGAAATAGAATAAGAAGCTCATTGTTGTCCATTATGCCAAACTAGTGTAAATAGGAAACAAAAAGATGCAATTGCAGGATCTAAACATGATAAAGTAAATGCAAGTAACTAATTTTTTTTGTGTTTTTGATATAGAGATCAAGACAGTAAATAAAGTAAAACTAGCAACTAATTTTTTTTGTATTTTGATTTAGTGCAGCAAACAAAGTAGTAAATAAAATAAAGCAAGACAAAAACAAAGTAAAGAGATTGAGAAGTGGAGACTCCCCTTGCAGCGTGTCTTGATCTCCCGGCAACGGCGCCAGAAAAAGTGCTTGATGCGCGTAGATGTACACGTCCGTTGGGAACCCCAAGAGGAAGGTATGATGCGCACAGCGGCAAGTTTTCCCTCAGAAAGAAACCAAGGTTGAATCGAACCAGGAGGAGCCAAGAAGCACGTTGAAGGTTGATGGTCGCGAAATGTGATGCGGCGCAACACCAGGGATTCCGGCGCCAACATGGAACCTGCACAACACAAACCAAGTACTTTGTCCCAACGAAACAGTGAGGTTGTCAATCTCACCGGCTTGCTGTAACAAAGGATTAACCATATTGTGTGGAAGATGATTGCTTGCAAGAAAACAGTAGAAAACAAGTATTGCAGTAGATTGTATTTCAGTAAAGAGAATTGGACCGGGGTCCACAGTTCACTAGAGGTGTCTCTCCCATAAGATAAAAGCATGTTGGGTGAACAAATTACAGTCGGGCAATTGACAAATAAAGAGGGCACCGCGATGCACATACATGACATGGTAAATATAGTGAGATTCAATTGGGCATTACGACAAAGTACATAGACCGCCATCCAACTGCATCTATGCCTAAAAAGTCCACCTTCGAGTTATCATCCGAACCCCCTCCGGTATTAAGTTGCAAACAACAGACAATTGCATTAAGTATGGTGCGTAATGTAATCAATAACTACATCCTCGGACATAGCATCAATGTTTTATCCCTAGTGGCAACAGCACAACACAACCTTAGGGGTTGCTGTCACTCCCCCAGGTATCAATGCAGGCATGAACCCACTATCGAGCATAAATACTCCCTCTTGGAGTTACTAGCAAAAACTTGGCCAGAGCCTCTACTAATAACGGAAAGCATGCAAGATCTTAAACAACACATAAACATCAGATTGATAATTACCATAGCATAGTATTCTCTATCCATCGGATCCCGACAAACACAACATATAGTATTACGGATAGATGATCTTGATCATGTTAGGCAGCTCACAAGATCCAACAATGAAGCACAACAAGGAGAAGACAACCATCTAGCTACTGCTATGGACCCATAGTCCAGGGGTGAACTACTCACTCATCACTCCGGAGGCGACCATGGCGGTGTAGAGTCCTCCGGGAGATGAATCCCCTCTCCGGCAGGGTGCCGGAGGCGATCTCCAGAATCCCCCGAGATGGGATTCGCGGCGGCTGCGTCTCCGGAAGGTTTTCCGTATCGTGGCTCTCGGTGCCGGGGGTTTCGTCACGGAGGCTTTAAGTAGGCGGAAGGGTAGGTCAAGAGGCGGCGCGAGGGGCCCGGATGACGGGCCGGCGCGGCCGGGGCCCGGGCCGCGCCGCCCTGTCGTCCGGCCACCTCGTGGCCCCACTTCGTTGACTCTTCGGTCTTCCGGAAGCTTCGTGGAAAAATAGGACCCCGGGCGAAGATTTCGTCCAATTCCGAGAATATTTCCTTACTAGGATTTACGAAACCAAAAACAGCAGAAAACAAGCAATCGGCTCTTCGGCATCTTGTTAATAGGTTAGTTCCAGAAAATGCATAAATATGACATAAAGTATGCATAAAACATGTAGATAACATCAATAATGTGGCATGGAACATAAGAAATTATCGATACGTTGGAGACGTATCAGTTCCCTCCCGAGCTTCTTCCCCTGCATCACAAAACAAATGTTATGCATATAATCGAAAATCAAAAAATGCAGCTTGTTCCATTTTTATATGTACCAGACGCTCTCGATAGCGATCGGTGCTGCTGCTCCCCGCACTGTGTGTTCCCTGATGCCCACGGTTGGCCTTGTTCCGGTCGCTCACGGCCTTGAAATCGGGGTTTTCGCCGACCCAATTCTTGACCAACTCCATGAAGGCGGCCCTCTTATTATTATCAGCCCAATGTGGTACAACCTGCAAAATCAAAACTCATTTGAAGAACAAACAATATAGTTGCAAGTTAGCCGCACTACATAGAATCGCATTGACAATTACTTACCGACATGAAGTCCTCTATCGTCATAGCCGGGGCGAGTCCCCGCACAATCTCGGGCTTTGTGTACCTTACGCCCTGCTCAGCATAGAAGTGGCCGATGCACGTGATCCTCTGGTTGTACCACCGCTGCCGTGTCAACTTCCGACACATGTTACGGAGGATCACGTCCGCCCTCTCCTTATGCTCGGTCGCCACCCTATAATTGCGCCGCAATCAAGCATAACGAAAGTGTGAGAGGCATGAGTTATCACGGTGGGGTTATCAACTACATATGAACGAAACCTAAAGAGTATGCATTACGTACCCAAAACTTCTTGATCACGGCGTCGGCGGCGGAAGTAAAGCCAGGGTAAGGCGCTATCTCAAAGTCTTCCCAAGTGTAGGCTAGCTTGGACTCGCCCCCAAGGACCGGAGTGTACATCCCCGGCCGATACTTCCTAATAGCAGCTCCAATCGGACTCCCCGGCACGCGGACATTCTTCCCCGTATATGTGAAATTGCTGCACAATTATCAAACATTAGAAAATGCTAAGTGTCATAACGAAAATGAAATCACCTTACTACTTACTCTATCTTTCCTGGGACAAGGAGCCACTTCTCATCCTCCGTAGCAGGTTCCTTACTCTCATCGGGAACCTGCGCTTCCCCACGAATCCGCAACTTCTTCGGAGCCATCTCCGTCGAAGCCTCCTCGTCCCTAGACTCCTCCTCCTCCTCCCTAGTGTCCTCCTCCTCCTCCTCCCTAGTGTCCTCGTCCTCGTCCATAGACTGTGAAGCCACTGAGCCAGAAGCAGAGGGAATGTCAGCTAGAAGGAGGCTGTGCATCCCCCCTCGTCCTCCGGCTCGTCCTCCCCCCTCGTCCTCCAGCTCGTCCACCCCCTCGTCCTCCCCGTCCTCCGTCTCGCGTCTTCGTAACGCCGGGTGGGAACAATGGGTCTTCCACTCCGTCCGGAAGCACCCGGCCCCGGCTTCCGCCGATGCATCTGATCAAGCAAGGAGCTCGATGATGCCTTCCGTCCGCTCATATTGGGCAATCACCTGCATAAGAAAAGAGAAAATAATTAATAAGCATGTTGAAAATGAGTAAACACTAAGCATAATGACAAATGTAGGTACTAAGCATATTGAAAAATGTAGGTATTAAGCATAATGACAATGTAGGTACTAAGCATAATGACAAATGTATGTATTAAGCATAATGATAATGTAGGTACTAAGCATAATGACAAATGTATGTATTAAGCATAATGATAATGTAGGTACTAAGCATAAAAGACCCTCACCATTCATCACCACTCTCATCTCTAGGCATTGGGTTCTCAGCCTCACTATCAAAATCAGTATCATATGAGTATTCATGGTCGGCATTGGGTTCCGGTTGAGTCTCGACAATGTTGTCTTTGTTCGCATGGCGCTTGGTGAGCATAGCTATGTCCTTCGGGTCCACCACGGTCTCACCACGCATTTGTACATCGTTGTGGAGATCCTGAAGACCTATGTCTATTTGAAGGTCCCCGAACTGCTCTTCCTCTTGATAGAAAATTCCCTCATATGTTACCGAGTCAATGTTGTTGTAATCGTCCTCGGAGGGGATGGGTAGCTTACCATGTGGCGATACCTGGAACACGACTTCCCAGCCCATGAGTTCCTCATTCTGACATGGGTATGACAAATAATAAACTTGCTTGGTTTGGTGAGCCACAACATAGACGTCGGATCCGCTGTAGGTGGTTGTAGGCCTAACTTCAACTAAACCAATGGAGGGGGTGCTTCTCATTCCACCGTGTGGGTCAAACTAGTGGCATCTGAACACAAAGAGCTTGAGTTCTATGTTTGCGTTTAGGGTTTCTGACGATTTCTGACGCTATTCCCTAGGTCCATTCCCTAGGTCCGATGCTCGATTTCTGACGAAACCCTAGTTCTGTTGACCGCGTCGTCTACCCCTTTGACTGCATCCCATCGGGGTTCCCCCGGTGAGCGTATGCCTACGTTTGAGCTTGGTTAGGTCATAGGTACATGTGTAAACAAGGATCATCCCATATGATCCCAAGGTTCTCTCCGGTTCACCTCCGAGGGAGTTCCCCCCTATACATGCAGAATCTGCCTAAGTGTAGGAACCCCATGTCCGAGAAGTCGGGCACACCCGGAGGGGTAGCATTGGATATAGAACCATCTCAAATCACTTTTGTGCATGCCATGTGGACACACACAACTTTTGGGGCCATTCCCTAGGTCCGATGCTCGATTTCCGACGAAACCCTAGTTCCGTTGACCGCGCCGTCTACCCCTTTGACCGCATCCCATCGGGGCCCCCGGTGGGCGTATGCCTATGTTTGAGCTTGGTTAGGTCATAGGTACATGTGGAAACAAGGATCATCCCATATGATCCCAAGGTTCTCTCCGGTTCACCTCCGAGGGAGTTCCCCTTATACATGCAGAATCTGCCTAAGTGTAGGAACCCCATGTCCGAGAAGCCGGGCACACCCGGAGGGGGTAGCATTGGATATAGAACCATCTCAAATCACTTTTGTGCATGCCATGTGGACACACACAACTTTTGGGGCCATTCCCTGAGACTGCATCCCTTTCGTGCTACTTCTCTCCTGCCCTTTTTTCCCGCCCACCCTTTCCCGCTGCTTCTCTCCCGCCCTTTTTTCCCGCCCACCCTTTCCCGCTCCTTCTCTCCCGCCCTTTTTTCCCGCCCACCCTTTCCCGCTACTTCTCTCTCGCCCTTTTTTTCCCGCCCACCCTTTCCCGTTGCTTCTCTCCCGCCCTTTTTTTTCCCGCCCACCCTTTCCCGCTGCTTCTCTCCCGCCCTTTTTTCCCGCCCACCCTTTCCCGCCCATTCTCTCCCGCCATGTTTTCCCGCCGTTTCAGCCCCTCGTCGGCCTATATATAGCCATGGCTTCTCCACTAACAGCACCAGCAAAATTTCTCCCTTCATCACTTCTCTCATCCAATAGAACCACAAAATCCTCTGAGCTGAGCTGCCGCTGAGATGGCTCCTCGTCGCCGTAGCAACACGGGCTTCATCGGCGTTCGCTCGCGGCCTGCGGGACATTTCGCGGCTGAAATCACCGCCGGTGGTACGCGTGTGTGGCTCGGCACCTTCTACACGAAGGAGGCTGCTGCCCGCGCATACGACGTTGCGGCTTGGAGGTTTGGCCGGCCGCGCCACGAAATGAACTTCCCGGAGGTCGGGTCTCCGACGGAAGCTCGAGTCTCTCTATCGAGCCGCTACTTCGCTCACGGGGTGAAGCGCGGCGGTGCTGGGGGCTGGCCGGCCGGCGGATTGATACCACCGAGGCGGACGAGCAGTTCATGGCACAGTGGCGCAAAGACCATCCCGGAGACATCGAGGCAACGCGCGCATTCTGGAAGGAGAAGCAGACGTACATGAGAGAGAGGAGGGCGGGAAAGCGGCAGAGGAAGGCCGAGGTTGAAGCAGAGTACGCCAAAGGAGAGACGTCGACATGGGGGGAGAATGATGAACGGTTGTCGTGGAACCTCACAACCACCGCTTCAGAGGACACCCCCAGCGAGGATGAAGATTTCGACTTCTCTGATTAATATGTGTGTGTGTCGAGTCCGTGTGTATAGCGGGTCATGTGTCGACCCAGTGTTAAGTGCTTTGTTCGTGTGTGGGTGTAGTTCTTTAAATGCTTTGGTTTGTGTGTGGGTCTAGTTCTTTAAGTGTTTTGGTTCATGTGTGTGGGTGTAGTTTCTTTAAGTGTTTTGGTTCCTCTGTGTGGGTGTAGTTCTTTAACTGTTTCGGTTCGTGTGTGGGTCTAGTTCAGTAAGCGCTTTGGTATGTGTGTGAGTCTAGTTATTTAAATGTTTTGTATCGTGTCTGGGTCTTAAGTTCTTAAGTATATCACTTTTGTGCCCTTATATCGCCCTTATACATATATAGGTTTCCCGCAGAGGGGTTCGCCAAACTAGCAGTAAGAAAGAAATAAACAAATAAAAATGATTGGGATTAACAATTATATGTAGTAGAAAATGTTAAAAAAAATGTTAAAAATGATTGGGCATCATTTGCTGTGCCGACGGCCGAGGTTGTGCCGTGGGCCACCGTCGGCACAGCAGGGGAAGGGACCCAGTTGTCAGGCTCTGGGCCGACGGCCGCGGTTGCGCCGACGGTGACCGTCGGCATAGCCTAGACGGCGCCGTGACAGCCTAACGGCTGGGCCCGCCTATGGTTGCCTGTGCCGACGGCCGCGGTTGCGCTGACGGTGACCTTCGGGCGCCATTTTTTTGTGCCGACGGCCGCTGTTGCGCCGACGGTGACCATCGGTAGAACGTGTACTGTGCCGACGGCCGGCCTGTGCCGACGGTCCACTCCGTCGGTCGACGAGGGTTTCTGTGCTGACGGCCCCGACATTTGGCACATGCCGGCTCTCCCGTAGTGTGAGATGGTAGGAAATTCAACTCGAACTTCTCTTGCGATGCACCTAGACTTGATGCTTGAGCTTCAACGGCCGCCATTGATTTGTCCCTTCCCGGTTTGTGCGTGCACAAATATAATACTATCTCTGTTTATTTATCGTTTTGTCTAAGTAATCAGACCAACACACGGTAATTCAAAAGCAGCCGGTGTCAGTTGGTGTGTGGTCAAGGTAACATTGATGTTCTCTCTAGCGCGTTGGATGGATGATATTGGCACGCTTGACGCTCAACCTATGCTCGGCCTTTTGACCTCGCTCGGTTGTCGAGTCAAAAAACAACTTCCTCCGATCATAAAAGGATATTAGGGCATCTTCAATCCAAGGCGCTTCTACAGGCGCTTCAGGAAAAGAATAATTTCATAAAAAGGTTCAGATAGCTAAGCGCCGCTGCCTCCCAATGCAATCGATAGCTGATAGACGCTTAAATCCAGATTCCTCTAGCTACGCATGGTCTCCGCGCGTGTATTCTGGTAGAAGCGCCGGACGCAAAACTGAGCGGCGACGTTAGACGGACGCTAGGAAAGGAAGCCCGCAACTGCAATTCGGCCAGGATTTTCATCCTGGCGCTCGTCCTTAGCGCCTGCAATGTACATGCTCTTAAAAGTTTATCTAAATTTAGATGTACTGATACATTAAAAATATCAAGATATATCTACAGTATAAGTTGATAAATATCCCCTTAAAAGAAACATAGAAAAATATGTGATACTTTTTTTTATGAACAGAGGTAGTAGTATATAATGTAAAAAATATGTGATCACTTGTTTTCCGACGCCCGATTCAGTCGCTATATTTGACCGATTACCGCCATCAGTATGGTCACTGCCAGGTACTACCAATGTGCTCAAGTAGGACCGCAAAGTACGCGAGCTAGCACGACCAGGACCAAAATCGATCATTAAAATTGGACCACGAACGTGCATGCAATGCAATGCACCGTGTACGTACTGATCTGCCTATGCGTCGATCTTATCCGATTCTATAAAACACTAGTACGCACGTCTCTGTAAATAAGAGGACACAATCATAAAATATGTGAACTATATCCTTTAATAAGTGTAAGATTCTATGGGTCCAAAAATAGATGTATCACTTCTATTTGATCTCGAGGTGTGATTATTTCACATGACATCAGCAACACAATATTACAAGTCCTTTTGAATGCCAAGAGTCTGACCAAGGAAAATCAGGAACAGATCCAAGGTCAACATCAATATGAGAAGATAATTTTAAAAATCAGAAACAACCAACAAACTTAGCAACTTCAGACTGCTGAGAGTGGTTCTATTGGCGAGCTCCATCTTCCATATCGCTGCTCAAATCCTGGCCTGGATGCGGGACGACATTTACTATATCAAAATAATAGTTCATATCTACACAAACAAATCAAACTGAAGTAGAGGAATGGCATCGTTCTGTAACTAATTTTTAAAGAGGTTATCATAGCATGACAAGCTGGAAAAGAAATTGAGGAAAATTTATGAACCAGCATTACGGAACTGAATCATGTGTGCAATTTTTCTAAGACAAAGGCTCCCGTACGTATGCCTAACAAAATGCTAAAATCATTGACATCACATGCAAGAACACTACTGGCAGCGCAAATTGGGTGACCATTATGTACTAAAGATTGTTGTTTTCTTCCAGACTTGATAGCCAATTGTATGAACAGTCCATACAAAAATAAGAAAGCCAAAAAAATAACGTGTATCTAAGGGCAATACCTCTGTGTACCAATTGGGAAAGCAACAACAGTTGTCATTAGCACACGTAAAACTAACAACAATGAACTACCGAGAGAAGTAAATGTCAAGTTTTACTTATATCCAAATTCTAGACAGGGAAAGGATTCAGCTGGAAGGCATGAAAGGTTCTCGACAGAGTACAAAGATCATAAACTGGAAATGAGGTGCCCAAAAGACAAAATATATGTAGATGATGAAAATAAAATATTGTTATTAAGTCAGATTAATACAATAATTAAAATGCTTAGTACACTATAGGTCTATAGTAATGGAATATTAGTCACAAAAAAAATCAAGGAATAATTCTTACTTCTCTAACAATGCAGTGCCTAGTAGTTCATATAAAAATGATAAGTTATTGTGTTGGATTAGGAATTGTACCAAGAAATCCCTTCTTGCGAGGTACGGAGAAAACCTTTGAAAATGTCATAATCTAGTAAATACATTTTGCGGCACATAAACATGGTCTGCTTCCATTCTCCCAAAAGCTCAGTTCAACAAAAGATGACAACTAATCATGTATACAGCTGGATGAAGAAATAGATCTTCAGTAGGGGAAATTTGTGCTTGCAAATTGCAACCAAGAATGTGAAAAGGAATCCACCAACACCACAACACAGGTGGTTAATGCAGAATCTGAAAATTCGACAGAGATGACACCAATCAAAATTAATATAGCAAAATTGTTTAATGAAGTTAATGTTCAGTAATATTATACGTTATGATGCTGAACCAAAATAATTTGAAAGCAATTAAGAAAAGGTGAACAATGGGAAAGGAACATGGTATGCTTGGAAATGTAATTAGGAAAAAGGGGATTTGAGTAACAAACCTGTACAAATAATCTAGAACTGAAATTCAGTTGTACACAACTGCACATGTTTATATATCTTATCACTTGGCATGCTGCTCCTCGTTGAGTTTAGTCTCAAGCAAAATTCAACCGCTCATTAGAATAGTTAGAATACTACCAAACGGCGGCAAAGAGGAAAGCTGATGGTTTTCATTCAATGGTTTTCCTCGCCGAGTTTAATCTGAAGCAGTGACGATTTGCCGCTGGGAGAGATGAAAGATGACGCAGCCCCTGCCAAAACCCGAGATTGAGAAGGATTGCCAGCCCGATCTTACTGATACAACACTACAATTTCTTGTTCAAAGACCACATGATGAAAAACATGCGTGATGTGCATTGGATGCAAGATTCTTCTTTTCCCAATTTTCATTCGATACATGCTTCACCGATTATGCAGATATTTAGAACTATCAGACGAAGAATGTATCGCCTACTTACCTTAGATTGCTTGTTGCACATCTCACTTGGGTAAACACCTCCTTCAGTCCCTGTATGCCAGATCGCCGGTGCTTCCACAGCAATCCCCACGTCAGACCTCCAAATCATTGAGTTGCTATACAATCGGCTAGAAAACTTCAGAAAAAAACCTATCAATAGATACAATCCCAAATATAATATAAATAAACATCTTCTCCTTGACAGAAATTTCAAACATGAAACACGCACAAATTGAGATATTTGCCTACTTGCATAGACTGAACAGAGTATGTAACGCATTACATAACATGATATCTCACGCTACCATCATCAGTTCCATGATACCTCACCAAGCATGTAAGCATACATGCACAATCAAAAATAAGCATGGCATAGAAGGGATGAATCACAGGCCATAGAATCACACAAAATTAGACATGAACTGCACTTCAATATACCATAAACACAAACAGCCGTGATTCCTGTGTCCTAACTTGAGCAGCTCCCTGGAATAGCCATACTAAAAAGTATATTTTGTTACTTTCAAATAAAAACATGTTTCGCGAAAACAACCTGTATGAAAATTTTGCATAGTCTATCACTTCACAGGCTGCTTAATCTGTTCAGGATCTGCACTAAGATAAAGTGAAATACTTGATGCAGATCTTCAACTTATGGAATAATAATACTTTCATTAATTAATTTGAGTTTCACATCAGGTGATAAAATCCTTTTGAATTGCCCATACCTCTATTTATGTTGTAGGATCAGGTTCATTCAGTGGTTGATGCTTTGAGTCAGGTCCTGATCTCCAGCAATTGACTTATTCTAACATAAAAAGCAGCCACAATACCTGTATGGGTAGAAATCAAATATTTCGTTAGAGGTCATTTTGTAGTAGCATAACTGATTACCTAAATTGTGAATGAGTGGCACTAATATACAGAGGTATGTGGCACAGAAACCCTGAAATCAGAACTTCGAGTGGAAGGATAACAGGATCTCATGGTTGCAATTTTGAGCTCTAGAATAGACGAAAAACAGCCTGAAACAGAACAATATCAAGTGTTGTAAACAATGAAATCGATAGACAGGTGAATCAAATTTCCACAATCCCTTGCTTTCCAAAATAACACACTAATAGTATCCGACAGACCAAGTTTGATCCATACAGCACTTCCTGTCGGATTGGACGAAATTTTGCTAGTCTGAGAATTGGATCATGAAGATGAGGAACACCTGAATTTCGGCTTAGGTGAGGAAAGGGACAACGCGGGCGGAGCGCGTGTGAAGGCTGCGTCCCGGGCCAGGTAGGGAGGTCGGAGACGGCATCAGCAGGCGGCAGTCGCAGCTAGGTGGGGTAGCCGCTCAGGAGAAGGGCGCCAGCAGGGACATGGTGGAGAGGCAGTATCACGGGGTGAGGCCACAGTTGGGGACGCCACCGGCGTTGATGGGCGGCATTTTTGAGGAGGACAGCGGTGGTTTAGTAGAAGAGCTGGCCGTGGCGTTGCCTCCCAGCCGTCGTTCGGTCTTGAAATCTGCTTGCGTGAATCACCAACATCCGTGGAAGCCTCCCGCCCGACCACCTCCTCCGGCACCTCCGTGGCGGAGCAGCTGCGGGTGCCTCCCGACCGGCCACCTCCTCCGGCACTTCCGTGGCAGAGGCGATGGGAGCCCTCGCTCGAGACCCATCTCAAGGGATGCGGCGGTCGCCTGGGAGACATGCCGCGGGAGCCTGGGACTGCGGCGGCGATGGGCTGGTGATGTCACTGGAAACGGAGGAATAGCAGTTTGTTCGCTAAACGTGGGTTAGTGGGGGAATTACCGAGTAGGGCGTTGTCTGCCGCGTCAAACACGGAACAAATCTCAGACGTTGAATAGATTGGTTCAATGGCCAGGATTTGTTGGATGGGACTCTCTCCTTTTAATAGTAGTGGTGATGTGCGCATTCTGTCTTCTGCCGTACCTATTAGCTAGCGTACAGCTAATCAGCGGGTGATCACCGGAGGAGAGACGATCTAGCGAGACTCGTGACTTAGAGCATCTCCAGCGAACCGATTCAAATCATCGACTTAAATGGTCTATTGCTGTCATATGGACGGGATGCATCTCGCCTCTCGGTTGGCTCGGACAGAGCGTCCACCCATCCGGTCTGGTACATTTTGACGATGTGGTAAAACAAAACATCGCATAAACTAAAATTTTCATTCAAATTTCGCTATAGGAGAACTGTTTGAATGGAAGCAACTAAAAAATCCTACTGCCTCTATCGGCGGCCGCGATGACCCAGCTTCGCCGTCGGTCTTTTGCGGTGGTCGATGGTTTAGAGGCGGGCCGTTATATCAACATTAACCGCCGCCTTGATGGCGTGTACAGCACACGTCCGTTGGGAACCCCAAGAGGAAGGTGTGATGCGTACAGCGGCAAGTTTTCCCTCAGTATGAAACCAAGGTTTATCGAACCAGTAGGAGCCAAGAAGCATGTTGAAGGTTGATGGCGGCGAGATGTAGTGCGGCGCAACACCAGGGATTCCGGCGCCAACGTGGAACCTGCACAACACAAACCAAGTACTTTGCCCCAACGAAACAGCAAGGTTGTCAATCTCACCGGCTTGCTGTAACAAAGGATTAGATGTATAGTGTGGAAAATGATTGTTTGTAGAAAACAGTAGAACAGTATTGCAGTAGATTGTATTTCAGTATAGAGAATTGGACCGGGGTCCACAGTTCACTAGAGGTGTCTGATACGTCTCCAACGTATCGATAATTTCTTATGTTCCATGCCACATTATTGATGATATCTACATGTTATATGCACACTTTATGTCATATTCGTGCATTTTCTGGAACTAACCTATTAACAAGATGTCGAAGAGCCGCTTGTCAGTTTTCTGCTGTTTTTGGTTTCAGTAAATCCTAGTAACGAAATATTCTCGGAATTGGACGAAATCAACGCCCAGTGGTCCTATTTTGCCACGAAGCTTCCGAAGACCGAAGGAGAGTCGAAGTGGGGCCACGAGGTGGCGACACCACAGGGCGGCGCGGCCCGTGCCCCGGCCGCGCCGACCTATGGTGTGGGCCCCTCGTGCCGCCTCTTGACCTGCCCTTCCTTCTACAAATAGCCTCCGTCGCGAAACCCCCAGTACCGAGAGCCACGATACGGAAAACCTTACTGAGACGCAGCCGCCGCCAATCCCATCTCGGGGGATTCAGGAGATCGCCTCCGGCACCCTGCCTTAGAGGGATTCATCTCCCGGAGGACTCTACACCGCCATGGTCGCCTCCGGAGTGATGAGTGAGTATTTCACCCCTGGACTATGGGTCCATAGCAGTAGCTAGATGGTTGTCTTCTCCTTATGTGCTTCATTGTTGGATCTTGTGAGCTGCCTAACATGATCAAGATCATCTATCTGTAATGCTATATGTTGTGTTTGTCGGGATCCGATGGATAGAGAATACTATGTTATGGTAATTATCAAGTTATTACATATGTGTTGTTTATGATCTTGCATGCTCTCCGTTATTAGTAGAGGCTCTAGCCAAGTTTGTACTCTTAACTCCAAGAGGGAGTATTTATGCTCGATAGTGGGTTCATGCCTGCATTGATACCTGGGACAGTGACAGAAAGTTCTAAGTGTTGGAGATATGCCCAAGAGGCAATAATAAAAGTGGTTATTATATATCTTTATGTTTATGATAAAAGTTTATATATCATGCTATAATTGTATTAACCGAAACATTGATACATGTGTGTTATGTAAACAACAATGAGTCCCTAGTAAGCCTCTTGTATAACTAGCTTGTTGATTAATAGATGATCATCGTTTCATGATCATGAACATTGGATGTTATTAATAACAAGGTTATGTCATTATGTGAATGATATAATGGACACACCCAAGTAAGCATAGCATAAGATCACGTCATTAAGTTATTTGCTATAAGCTTTCGATACATAGTTACCTAGTCCTTATGACCATGAGATCATGTAAATCACTTATGCTGGAAAGGTAATTTGATTACATCAAACGCCACTGCGTAAATGGGTGGTTATAAAGGTGGGATTAAGTATCCGGAAAGTATGAGTTGAGGCATATGGATCAACAGTGGGATTTGTCCATCCCGATGACGGATAGATATACTCGGGCCCTCTCGGTGGAATGTCGTCTAATGTCTTGCAAGCATATGAATAAGTTCATAAGAGACCACATACCACGGTACGAGTAAAGAGTACTTGTCAGGAGACGAGGTTGAACAAGGTATAGAGTGATACCTGTTGGAGATATGCCCAAGAGGCAATAATAAAAGTGGTTATTATATATCTTTATGTTTATGATAAATGTTTATATACCATGCTATAATTGTATTAACCGAAACATTGATACATGTGTGATATGTAG
>NW_025900051.1:0-16504 GCF_022539505.1 Lolium rigidum
GAAGCTTACCGGAGGACATCGGTCGTTTGTGTAAATGTCTTTGGTCAGTTCCGGGACCTGTTGGCCCCTCGGAATCTTCACCAACGTCTTGATCCTTCTCTTTAGAGAGTCGGCCGGAAGATCGTGGCGGGTAACTCGGAGAAGATCATCCGCCCCGGTATAAGCGCACATCAGGCGCGCGTTGTAGCGTAGAGGCTGGATTCTCCGAGAAAACCAGCTAAGTGTGAGCTGGGCTCCGGTTAGTCCGTCGTGGACTAGCCAGGAGATTCTCCGCGCAGCCTTCTCCAGAATTGGGGTCTGGGCGAGCGAAGGGACGAAGCTCCAGCTTGCAAGCTCTTCCGGAGGTTCGTTGATGAACTGAGGCAGGCCTTCATGGACTTTCGGAACTGAGGCATTCTTCTCATAGAACCATCCGGCGTTCCAGTACCGGACGGATTCATGCGAGTCATGGGGAGGGTACATGCGGCTAGGGCGGAGTGATACGTCTCCGACGTATCGATAATTTCTTGTGTTCCATGCCACTTTATTGATGTTATCTACATGTTTTATGCACACTTTATGTCATATTCGTGCATTTTCTGGAACTAACCTATTAACAAGATGCCGAAGTGCCGCTTGTCGTTTTCTGCTGTTTTTGGTTTCAGAAATCCTAGTAAAGAAATATTCTCGGAATTGGACGAAATAAAAGCCCAGAGGCCTATTTTCTCACGAAGCTTCCAGAAGACCGAAGACGAAACGAAGTGGGGCCACAGGGGAGCCAAACCCTAGGGCGGCGCGGCCCCCCCTTGGCCGCGCCGCCCTGTCATCTGGGGCCCCCGTGCCCCCTCTCGACTTGCCCTTCCGCCTACTTAAAGCCTCCGTGACGAAACCCCCGCACCGAGAGCCACGATACGGAAAACCTTACCGAGACGCCGTCGCCGCCGATCCCATCTCGGGGGATCCAGGAGATCGCCTCCGGCACCCTGCCGGAGAGGGGAATCATCTCCCGGAGGACTCTACACCGCCATGGTCGCCTCCGGAGTGATGAGTGAGTAGTCTACCCCTGGACTATGGGTCCATAGCAGTAGCTAGATGGTTGTCTTCTCCCCATTGTGCTATCATTGTCGGATCTTGTGAGCTGCCTATCATGATCAAGATCATCTATATGAAATTCTATATGTTGCGTTTGTTGGGATCCGATGAATAGAGAATACTTGTTATGTTGATTATCAAAGTTATGCTTATGTGTTATTTATGATCTTGCATGCTCTCCGTTACTAGTAGATGCTCCGGCCAAGTAGATGCTTTTAACTCCAAGAGGGAGTACTTATGCTCGATAGTGGGTTCATGCCTCGCATTGACACCGGGACAATGGACGTAAAGTTCTAAGGTTGTGTTGTGCTCGTTGCCACTAGGGATAAAACATTAGTGCTATGTTCAAGGATGTAGTCACTAGTTACATTACGCACCATACTTAATGCAATTGTCCGTTGCTTTGCAACTTAATACCGGAGGGGTTCGGATGATAACCTCGAAGGTGGACTTTTTAGGCATAGATGCAGTTGGATGGCGGTCTATGTACTTTGTCGTAATGCCCAATTAAATCTCACTATACTCATCATAATATGTATGTGCATTGTCATGCTCTCTTTATTTGTCAATTGCCCAACCGTAATTTGTTCACCCAACATGATGTTCGTCTTATGGGAGAGACACCTCTAGTGAACTGTGGACCCCGGTCCAATTCTCTTTACCGAAATACAATCTATCGCAATACTTGTTTTTACTGTTTTCTCTGCAAACAATCATCTTCCACACAATACGGTTAATCCTTTGTTACAGCAAGCCGGTGAGATTGACAACCTCACTGTTTCGTTGGGGCAAAGTACTTTGGTTGTGTTGTGCAGGTTCCACGTTGGCGCCGGAATCTCTGGTGTTGCGCCGCACTACATCCCGCCGCCATCAACCTTCAACGTGCTTCTTGGCTCCTCCCGGTTCGATAAACCTTGGTTTCTTTCTGAGGGAAAACTTGCAGCTGTGCGCATCATACCTTCCTCTTGGGGTTGCCCAACGAACGTGTGAAATACACGCCATCAAGCATATTTTCTGGCGCCGTTGCCGGGGAACTGAAGAAAAGCTACACCATAAAGATTTCTAACTCCCACGTCAACTACGCGCCAGCATATTTTCTGGCGCCGTTGCCGGGGAGATCAAGACACGCTGCAAGGGGAGTCTCCACTTCTCAATCTCTTTACTTTGTTTTTGTCTTGCTTTATTTTATTTACTACTTTGTTTGCTGCACTAAATCAAAACACAAAAAAATTAGTTGCTAGCTTTACTTTATTTACTGTCTTGTTTGCTATATCAAAAACACACAAAAAATTAGTTTACTTGCATTTACTTTATCTAGTTTGCTTTATTTACTATTGCTAAAATGGCCAACGCTGAGAATACTAAGTTGTGTGACTTCACAACCACAAATAATAATGATTTCTTATGCACACCTATTGCTCCACCTGCTACTACAGCAGAATTCTTTGAAATTAAACCTCGCTTTACTCGAATCTTGTTATGAAAGATCAATTTTCCGGAATTAGTTCCGATGATGCTGCTGCCCATCTTAATAATTTTGTTGAACTATGTGAAATGCAAAAATATAAAGATGTAGATGGTGATATTATTAAACTAAAATTGTTCCCTTTCTCATTAAGAGGAAGAGCTAAAGATTGGTTGCTATCTCTCGCCTAAGAATAGTATTGATTCATGGACTAAATGCAAGGATGCTTTTATTGGTAGATATTATCCCCCTGCTAAAATTATATCTTTGAGGAGTAGCATAATGAATTTTAAACAATTAGATACTGAACATGTTGCTCAAGCTTGGGAAAGAATGAAATCTCTCGGTTAAAAATTGCCCAACCCATGGACCGACTACTTGGATGATCATCCAAACCTTCTATGCAGGACTAAATTTTTCTTCGCGGAATTTATTGGATTCAGCTGCTGGAGGTACCTTTATGTCCATCACTCTTGGTGAAGCAACAAAGCTTCTTGATAATATGATGATCAACTACTCTGAATGGCACACGGAAAGAGCTCCACAAGGTAAGAAGGTAAATTCTGTTGAGGAATCCTCTTCCTTGAATGATAAGGTTGATGCTATTATGTCTATGCTTGTGAATGATAGGACTAATATTGATCCTAATAATGTTCCGTTAGCTTCATTGGTTGCACAAGAAGAACATGTTGATGTAAACTTCATTAAAAATAATAATTTCAACAACAATGCTTACCGGAACAATTCTAGTAACAACTATAGGCCATATCCTTATAATAATGGCAACGGCTATGGTAATTCTTATGGAAATTCTTACAACAATAATAGGAATTCACCCCTGGACTTGAAGCCATGCTTAAAGAATTTATTAGTACACAAACTCGCCTTTAACAAATCTGTTGAGGAAAAGCTCAATAAAATTGATATTCTTGTTTCTAGAGTTGATAGTCTTGCCTCCGATGTTGATCTTTTGAAATCAAAAGTTATGCCTAATAGGGATATTGAAAATAAAATTGTTACTACAGCAAATGCCATTCAAGTTAGAATTAATGAGAATATAAGATTAATGGCTGAACTCGCGTGCTAGGTGGGATAGAGAAGAAAATGAAAAACTAGCTAAAGAGAAGAATATAGCTAAAGTTTGGACTATTACCACCACTAGTAATGCTAATGCTACACATGTTGCTGCACCTCCTACTCATACTAATAAAAGAATTGGTGTTAGCAATGTTTCCACTTCTAATGCAAAGCGCGAAAACTGCCTCGAAACTGCTAAAACCGCTGAAACCGCTCGTGATAAAGCCGCTGAAATTTTTTCCAACATTGGGGATGATGATCCCATTGCTTTAGATTATAATGGTTTGAATTTTGATGATTGCCACATCTCTGAAATTATAAAGTTCTTGCAAAAACTTGCTAAAAGTCATAATGCTAGTGCTATAAATTTGGCTTTCACGCATCATATTACAAATGCTCTCATAAAAGCTAGAGAAGAGAAACTAGAGCGCGAAGCCTCTATTCCTAAAAAGCTAGAAGATGGTTGGGAGCCCATCATTAAGATGAAGGTTAAAGATTTTGATTGTAATGCTTTATGTGATCTTGGTGCAAGTATTTCTGTTATGCCTAAGAAAATTTATAATATGCTTGACTTGCCACCGTTAAAAAATTGTTATTTGGATGTTAATCTTGCTGATCATTCTACAAAGAAACCTTTGGGTAAAGTTGATAATGTTCGCATTACCGTTAACAATAATCTTGTTCCCGTTGATTTTGTTGTCTTGGATATTGAATGCAATGCATCTTGTCCCATTATATTGGGAAGACCTTTTCTTCGAACTCGTTGGTGCTATTATTGATATGAGGGAAGGTAATATAAAATATCAATTTCCTCTCAAGAAAGGTATGGAACACTTCCCTAGAAAGAGAATAAAGGTACCTTATGATTCTATTATTAGAACAAATTATGATGTTGATGCTTCATCTCTTGATAATACTTGATACACACTTTCTGCGCCTAGCCGAAAGGCGTTAAAGAAAAGCGCTTATGGGAGACAACCCATGTTTTTACCTACAGTACTTTGTTTTTATTTTGTGTCTTGGAAGTTTTTTACTACTGTAGCAACCTCTCCTTATCTTAGTTTTGAGTTTTGTTGTGCCAAGTTAAGCCGTTGATAGAAAAGTAAGTACTAGATTTGGATTACTGCGCAGAAACAGATTTCTTTGCTGTCACGAATCTGGGTCTAATTCTCTGTAGGTTACTCAGAAAATTATGCCAATTTACGTGAGTGATCCTCAGATATGTACGCAACTTTCATTCAATTTGAGCATTTTCATTTGAGCAAGTCTGGTGCCATTTTAAAATTCGTCAATACGAACTGTTCTGTTTTGACAGATTCTGCCTTTTATTTCGCATTGCCTCTTTCGCTATGTTGGATGAATTTCTTTGATCCACTAATGTCCAGTAGCATTATGCAATGTCCAGAAGTGTTAAGAATGATTGTGTCACCTCTGAATATGTCAATTTATATTGTGCACTAACCCTCTAATGAGTTGTTTCGAGTTTGGTGTGGAGGAAGTTTTCAAGGATCAAGAGAGGAGTATGATGCAACATGATCAAGGAGAGTGAAAGCTCTAAGCTTGGGGATGCACCCGGTGGTTCACCCCTGCATATATCAAGAAGACTCAAGCGTCTAAGCTTGGGGATGCCCAAGGCATCCCCTTCTTCATCAACAAATTATCGTGTTCCTCCCCCGAAACTATATTTTTATTCGGCCACATCTTATGTGCTTTTTCTTGGAGCGTCGGTTTGTTTTTGTTTTTGTTTTGTTTGAATAAAATGGATCCTAGCATTCACTTTATGGGAGAGATACACGCTCCGCTGTAGCATATGGACAAATATGTCCTTGGTTTCTACTCATAGTATTCATGGCGAAGTTTCTCCTTCGTTAGATTGTTATATGGTTGGAATTGGAAAATGATACATGTAGTAATTGCTATAAATGTCTTGGGTAATGTGATACTTGGCAATTGTTGTGCTCATGTTTAAGCTCTTGCATCATATGCTTTGCACCTATTAATGAAGAAATACATAGAGCATGCTAAAATTTGGTTTGCATATTTGGTTTCTCTAAGGTCTAGATAATTTCTAGTTTTGAGTTTGAACAACAAGGAAGACGGTGTAGAGTCTTATAATGTTTACAATATGTCTTTTATGTGAGTTTTGCTGTACCGTTCATCCTTGTGTTTGTTTCAAATAACCTTGCTAGCCTAAACCTTGTATCGAGAGGGAATACTTCTCATGCATCCAAAATACTTGAGCCAACCACTATGCCATTTGTGTCCACCATACCTACCTATACTACATGGTATTTTCCCGCCATTCCAAAGTAAATTGCTTGAGTGCTACCTTTAAAATTCCATCATTCACCTTTGCAATATATAGCTCATGGGACAAATAGCTTAAAAACTATTGTGGTATTGAATATGTAATTATGCACTTTATCTCTTATTAAGTTGCTTGTTGTGCGATAACCATGTTTACCGGGGAACGCCATCAACTCATTGTTGAATTTCATGTGAGTTGCTATGCATGTTCGTCTTGTCGGAAGTAAGGGCGATCTACACTAAGTTGAATGGTTTGAGCATGCATATTGTGAGAGAAGAACATTGGGCCGCTAACTAAAGCCATGATTCATGGTGGAAGTTTCAGTTTTGGACAAATATCCTCAAGTCTCTAATGATAAAAGAATTAATTGTTGTCAAATGCTTAAAGCATTAAAAGAGGAGTCCATTATCTGTTGTCTATGTTGTTCCGGTATGGATGTCTAAGTTGAGAATAATCAAAAGCGAGAAATCCAAATGCGAGCTTTCTCCTTAGACCTTTGTACAAAGCGGCATAGAGGTACCCCTTTGTGAAACTTGGTTAAAGCATATGTATTGCGGTGATAATCCAGGTAGTCCAAGCTAATTAGGACAAGGTGCGGGCACTATTGGTACACTATGCATGAGGCTTGCAACTTATAAGATATAATTTACATGATGCATATGCTTTATTACTACCGTTGACAAAATTGTTTCATGTTTTCCAAATCAAAGCTCTAGCACAAATATAGCAATCGATGCTTTTCCTCTATAAGGACCATTCTTTTACTTTTATTGTTGAGTCAGTTCACCTATTTCTCTCCACCTCAAGAAGCAAACACTTGTGTGAACCGTGCATTGATTCCTACATACTTGCTTATTGCACTTATTATATTACTCTATGTTGACAATATCCATGAGATATACATGTTACGAGTTGAAAGCAACCGCTGAAACTTAATCTTCTTTTGTGTTGTTTCAATACCTTTACTTTGAATTATTGCTTTATGAGTTAACTCTTATGCAAGACTTATTGATGCTTGTCTTGAAGTGCTATTCATGAAAAGTCTTTGCTTTATGATTCACTTGTTTACTCATGTCATACACATTGTTTTGATCGCTGCATTCACTACATATGCTTTACAAATAGTATGATCAAGATTATGATGGCATGTCACTCCGTAAATTATCCGTGTTATCGTTTTACCTGCTCGGGACGAGCAGAACTAAGCTTGGGGATGCTGATACGTCTCCGACGTATCGATAATTTCTTGTGTTCCATGCCACTTTATTGATGTTATCTACATGTTTTATGCACACTTTATGTCATATTCGTGCATTTTCTGGAACTAACCTATTAACAAGATGCCGAAGTGCCAGTTGTTGTTTTCTGCTGTTTTTGGTTTCGTAAATCCTAGTAAAGAAATATTCTCGGAATTGGACGAAATAAAAGCCCGGAGGCCTATTTTCTCACGAAGCTTCCGGAAGACCGAAGACGAAACGAAGTGGGGCCACGGGGAGCCAAACCCTAGGGCGGCGCGGCCCCCCTTGGCCGCGCCGCCCTGTCATCCGGGGCCCCCGTGCCCCCTCTCGACTTGCCCTTCCGCCTACTTAAAGCCTCCGTGACGAAACCCCCGCACCGAGAGCCACGATACGGAAAACCTTACTGAGACGCCGTCGCCGCCGATCCCATCTCGGGGGATCCAGGAGATCGCCTCCGGCACCCTACCGGAGAGGGGAATCATCTCCCGGAGGACTCTACACCGCCATGGTCGCCTCCGGAGTGATGAGTGAGTAGTCTACCCCTGGACTATGGGTCCATAGCAGTAGCTAGATGGTTGTCTTCTCCCCATTGTGCTATCGTTGTCGGATCTTGTGAGCTGCCTATCATGATCAAGATCATCTATATGAAATTCTATATGTTGCGTTTGTTGGGATCCGATGAATAGAGAATACTTGTTATGTTGATTATCAAAGTTATGCTTATGTGTTATTTATGATATTGCATGCTCTCCGTTACTAGTAGATGCTCTGGCCAAGTAGATGCTTTTAACTCCAAGAGGGAGTACTTATGCTCGATAGTGGGTTCATGCCTGCATTGACACCTGGACAAGTGACGTAAAGTTCTAAGGTTGTGTTGTGCTGTTGCCACTAGGGATAAAACATTAGTGCTATGTTCAAGGATGTAGTCACTAGTTACATTACGCACCATACTTAATGCAATTGTCCGTTGCTTTGCAACTTAATACTCGGAGGGGGTTCGGATGATAACCTCGAAGGTGGACTTTTTAGGCATAGATGCAGCTTGGATGGCGGTCTATGTACTTTGTCGTAATGCCCAATTAAATCTCACTATACTCATCATAATATGTATGTGCATTGTCATGCTCTCTTTATTTGTCAATTGCCCAACCGTAATTTGTTCACCCAACATGCTGTTCGTCTTATGGGAGAGACACCTCTAGTGAACCGTGGACCCCGGTCCAATTCTCTTTACTCGAAATACAATCTACCGCAATACTTGTTTTTACTGTTTTCTCTCGCAAACAATCATCTTCCACACAATACGGTTAATCCTTTGTTACAGCAAGCCGGTGAGATTGACAACCTCACTCGTTTCGTTGGGGCAAAGTACTTTGGTTGTGTTGTGCAGGTTCCACGTTGGCGCCGGAATCTCCGGTGTTGCGCCGCACTACATCCCGCCGCCATCAACCTTCAACGTGCTTCTTGGCTCCTCCTGGTTCGATAAACCTTGGTTTCTTTCTGAGGGAAAACTTGCTGCTGTGCGCATCATACCTTCCTCTTGGGGTTGCCCAACGAACGTGTGAAATACACGCCATCACGGAGCATAAATGTCATGCTTCCGCAGTTCACCATTGCTTTCTCCTTGGTTTCTTTCTTCACCCGGAAAAAGAATTGCCACAACTTGACGTCTGGCCGGATCCCAAGATGTCCTTCGCAGAGATTCACGAAGTTGGACAAGAGAAGTATGAATTCGGGCAAATGTTGTGGGGCTGGAGCCCGTAGGTGCTGACGATGGAGAGAAAAAATTCCGAACAAGGGAGTGAAAGTCCGCGTTCCACCCAAGCCTTAGTCATAACAACTTCTCCGGCTTCTGGCTTGGGGACGACGGAGTCACGAGTGAAACTCCAATGTGAGGAGATCATTCCTTCGTTCTGGAGCTCTCTAAGCTCCACGTCGGTAGTTTCACAAGGCCACCATTGACCCCGTTCTCCTTCGCGGATCCGGGCCTTGGACGCCTTCTTGTTTTCCGCCTCCTGCACCTTTGCTGCCATCCGAGCTTGTCCCTCGAGTTCTTCTTGGAGCTCTTGGAGGGTAGGAATCCGGCTTGGAGCGGTGCTGGAAGATGCGGAAAAAGGTTGAGCTAGTCTGATGTCGGAAACATATGGTGGCAGGAATGATATGGGATCCGGGCATATGGGTTCTATTTGCTTGGGATCCGGACTACTCGAAGAGCTACCAGTGCAAAGTGACGTTTCGAGTGGCATGCTTCCGGCTGCACCCATACAAAGTGTTTGAGTACCCGGATCACTAAGCCTATCTTCTACACTAGGTTGTCTTCTACAAGGCCGGCGTACTTACCGCTAATGGCGCGGTGGCTCGACGGAGCTCCGGCGGAGATGAGGTCACCGAACTTGAAGGAAATCAACCCGCGTGACCACGAATCGGCGGCGGAGCGAGTTTCTCGTTCAAACGTGAGAATCTTGGTGCGAGGGGAACCTTGGTTCGGCGGCGCGCGAAGTTCACCGTGACGGAGTTCGCCGGAGTCAAGATCTGGCGGGCGGCGCGGCGCGAGGAGGAAGACGATGTGGTGAGAGAGGGTGAAAGAATGAATTTTTACCGGGCCGCGGGGTATTTATAGGCCGCGCTCGGAGATTCGGGATCCGGATCCAACGGTGGAAACTGAACGGTCGCGCCGTTGGATGGATGACACGTGTTTAGGTCAAATGCGGTAAAACGACGTGGAGGTAATTTAACCATGCACTCCCGAAAATTCCGGTTGAAGATTTGCATCTGCGAAAATTTAGCGCGGGGAATAAGGAAGTTGTGCGCGGGAAATACGGAACTTCCGTTGTTGAGTATGATCTGAAGATGAAGGATTTCCGAAGCCGTTTGAGTCTTTTAAGATTCCGGGTAATTTCGTGAAGATAAGTTGTCTCTCATTCGAGCAAGGAGTAACCCGGACATGTTCTTTTGAACGTCGATGGATGAAGTCCCGCGAGGTGGGAGCATTTTCCGGCTTTAAGTTGGAAAAAGAAGAAAATGCAAAGTTGGAGCTCTTCAAGTTTCTCCGCGTTACCAACGTTTGTCGGAGATTATAATGAACCAGCAAGGCGGAAACTGCAGGTGAAACTCGGAGAACTCTGGGGGCTACTGTTGTGGGTATACTTCATAGGTGTACCATCGACAGGTGCCTAGATCCGGCAAGCCCGGGTGGCCCACGGACGGTGATGAGGCATGTGGCCCATCGGGCGGCCCAGTTGCCGTTGATCATGAAGGAAGAAGTCCAGCCCAGGATCAGCAGGCCGGATCCGTACCGACATAGGAGTAACCCGGATCCATGGAGGCCCATGAGGAACCCGGATCCAGTACGACGTATATGGAAGGCGGATCCGTGACGTGCACGGCAAGATATTGTACCGTAGTTAGGCTATCTGTAATCCGGCTAGGACTCTCCATGTAAACCCTAGATCCGAGCGCCTTTATAAGCCGGATCCCGGGAGCCCTAGAGGCACAACCACAACTCATTGTAACAACGCGAAAGCGCCCAGATAATTCCAGACAAGCAGCAGTAGGCCCTGTCATCGTGCAGGTGTTCCGAAGCTGGGTAACTCGCGTACCACCGTCCCGTGTGCACTCCGCCCTATGGCCCCTACTTCTTCTCCCCCTCGTGAGGATCCCTCCTCCGGGGTACCGTCGATTAGGCAACGACAGGCATTTTCATTTGAGCAAGTCTGGTGCCTCAATAAAATCCATCTTTACGGACTGTTCTGTTTTGACAGATTCTGCCTTTTATTTCGCATTGCCTCTTTTGCTATGTTGGATGAATTTATTTGATCCATTAATGTCCAGTAGCTTTATGCAATGTCCAGAAGTGTTAAGAATGATTGTGTCACCTCTGAACATGTGAATTTTTATTGTACACTAACCCTCTAATGAGTTGTTTCGAGTTTGGTGTGGAGGAAGTTTTCAAGGGTCAAGGGAGGAGGATGATATACTATGATCAAGGAGAGTGAAAGCTCTAAGCTTGGGGATGCCCCCGTGGTTCACCCCTGCATATTCTAAGAAGACTCAAGCGTCTAAGCTTGGGGATGCCCAAGGCATCCCCTTCTTCATCGACAAATTATCAGGTTCCTTCTCTTGAAACTATATTTTTATTCGGTCACATCTTATGTACTTTACTTGGAGCGTCTCTGTGCTTTTATTTTTGTTTTGTTATTTTCATTCTCTGAATAAATACATGCTTGTGTGGGAGAGAGACACGCTCCGCTGGTTCATATGAACACATGTGTTCTTAGCTCATAATATTCATGGCGAAGGTTGAAACTGCTTCGTTAATTGTTATATGGTTGGAAACGGAAAATGCTACATGTAGTAATTGGTAAAATGTCTTGGATAATGTGATACTTGGCAATTGTTGTGCTCATGTTTAAGCTCTTGCATCATATACTTTGCACCCATTAATGAAGATACACCTAGAGCTTGCTAAATTTGGTTTGCATATTTGGTCTCTCTAAAGTCTAGATAATATCTAGTATTGAGTTTTGAACAACAAGGAAGACGGTGTAGAGTCTTATAATGTTTACAATATGTCTTTTATGTGAGTTTTGCTGCACCGTTCATCCTTGTGTTTGTTTCAAATAACCTTGCTAGCCTAAACCTTGTATCGAGAGGGAATACTTCTCATGCATCCAAAATCCTTGAGCCAACCACTATGCCATTTGTGTCCACCATACCTACCTACTACATGGTATTTCTCCGCCATTCCAAAGTAAATTGCTTGAGTGCTACCTTTAAAATTCCATCATTCGCCTTTACAATATATAGCTCATGGGACAAAATAGCCTAAAAACTATTGTGGTATTGAATATGTACTTATGCACTTTATCTCTTATTAAGTTGCTTGTTGTGCGATAACCATGTTTCGGGGACGCCATCAACTATTCTTTGTTGAATATCATGTGAGTTGCTATGCATGTCCGTCTTGTCTGAAGTAAGAGAGATCTACCACCTTAATGGTTGGAGCATACATATTGTTAGAGAAGAACATTGGGCCGCTAACTAAAGCCATGAATCATGGTGAAAGTTTCAGTTTTGGACATATATCCTCAATCTCATATGAGAACACTAATTGTTGCCACATGCTTATGCATTAAAGAGGAGTCCATTATCTCGTTGTCCATGTTGTCCCGGTATGGATGTCTAAGTTGAGAATAATCAAAAGCGAGAAATCCAAAATGCGAGCTTTCTCCTTAGACCTTTGTACAGGCGGCATGGAGGTACCCCATTGTGACACTTGGTTAAAACATGTGTATTGCGATGATCCGGTAGTCCAAGCTAATTAGGACAAGGTGCGGGCACTATTAGTATACTATGCATGAGGCTTGCAACTTGTAAGATATAATTTACATGATACATATGCTTTATTACTACCGTTGACAAAATTGTTTCATGTTTTCAAAATAAAAGCTCTAGCACAAATATAGCAATCGATGCTTTCCTCTTTGAAGGATCTTTCTTTTACTTTTATGTTGAGTCAGTTCACCTATTTCTCTCCACCTCAAGAAGCAAACACTTGTGTGAACTGTGCATTGATTCCTACATACTTGCTTATTGCACTTGTTATATTACTCTATGTTGACAATTATCCATGAGATATACATGTTACAAGTTGAAAGCAACCGCTGAAACTTAATCTTCTTTTGTGTTGCTTCAATACATTTACTTTGATTTACTGCTTTATGAGTTAACTCTTATGCAAGACTTATTGATGCTTGTCTTTAAGTGTTATTCATGAAAAGTCTTTGCTTTATGATGCATTTGTTTACTCATGTCATTACCATTGTTTTGATAGCTGCATTTATTACATATGTTTACAATATGATCAAGTTTATGATGGCATGTCACTCCAGAAATTATCTTTGTTTATCGTTTACCTGCTCGGGACGAGCATAAACTAAGCTTGGGGATGCTGATACGTCTCCGACGTATCGATAATTTCTTATGTTCCATGCCACATTATTGATGATATCTACATGCTTTGTACACATTATATGTCATATTTATGCGTTTTCTGGAACTAACCTATTAACAAGATGCCGAAGTGCCAGTTCCTGTTTTCTGCTGTTTTTGGTTTCAGAAATCCTAGTAACGAAATATTCTCGGAATTGGACGAAATCAACGCCCAGGTTCCTATTTTGCCCCGAAGCATCTAGAACACACGAGAACCGTCAGAGAGGGGGCACATGCCCACCAAACCCTAGGCCGGCGCGGCCAAGGGGGGGGGGCCACGCCCCCCTATAGTGTCGGCGCCCCTTCGACCTTCTGACGCCGCCTCTTCGCCTATATAAAGCCCCTGAACGTAAAACCACGATACGAAAAAGCCACGGTACGAGAAACCTTCCAGAGCCGCCGCCATCGCGAAGCCAAGATCTGGGGGACAGGAGTCTCTGTTCCGGCACGCCGCCGGGACGGGGAAGTGCCCCCGGAAGGCTCCTCCATCGACACCACCGCCATCTCCATCAACGCTCGCTGTCTCCCATGAGGAGGGAGTAGTTCTCCATCGAGGCTCGGGGCTGTACCGGTAGCTATGTGGTTCATCTCTCTCCTATGTACTTCAATACAATAATCTCATGAGCTGCCTTACATGATTGAGATTCATATGATGATGCTTGTAATCTAGATGTCATTGTGCTAGTCAAGTGGGTTTTACTTATGTGATCTCCGGAGACTCCTTGTCCCATGTGTGTAAAGGTGACAGTGTGTGCACCGTGTGGGTCTCTTAGGCTATATTTCACAGAATACTTATTCCCTGTTATGAATGGCATAGTGAAGTGCTTATTTATATCTCTTTATGATTGCAATGTGTTTTGTATCACAATTTATCTATGTGCTACTCTAGTGATGTTATTAAAGTAGTTTATTCCTCCTGCACGGTGTAATGGTGACAAGTGTGTGCATCCGTGTTAGTACTTGGCGTAGGCTATGATTGTGATCTCTTGTAGATTATGAAGTTAACTATTGCTATGATAGTATTGATGTGATCTATTCCTCCTACATAGTGTGAAGGTGACGAGTGTGCATGCTATGTTAGTACTTGGTTTAGTTATGTTGATCTGTTATGCACTCTAAGGTTATTTAAATATGAACATTGAATTGTGGAGCTTGTTAACTCCGGCATTGAGGGTTCGTGTAATCCTACGCAATGTGTTCATCATCCAACAAGAGAGTGTAGAGTATGCATTTATCTATTTTGTTATGTGATCAATGTTGAGAGTGTCCACTAGTGAAAGTCTAATCCCTAGGCCTTGTTCCTAAATATCGCTATCGCTGCTTGTTTACTGTTTTACTGCGTTACTACTGCTGCGTTACTACTGCTTGTTTACTGTCCTGGGCAAAGCACTTTTCTGATGCCGTTGCTACTGCTCATACTTATTCATACCACATGTATTTCACTATCTCTTCGCCAAACTAGTGCACCTATTAGGTGTGTTGGGGACACAAGAGACTTCTTGCTTTGTGGTTGCAGGGTTGCATGAGAGGGATATCTTTGACCTCTTCCTCCCTGAGTTCGATAAACCTTGGGTGATCCACTTAAGGAAAACTTGCTGCTGTTCTACAAACCTCTGCTCTTGGAGGCCCAACACTGTCTACAAGAATAGAAGCACCCGTAGACATCAACGCACGATTTCTAATTGTGTGTACACATATTGTGTAAAACATATGCTTCCAAACTAAGTAAAAGTTTCATCCAAACTAAGTAAAAAAAAAGAGAAATTTTGTTTTTAACAAGTAACCCCAAATATTCATGTGATTGGATCTAATCAATCAGAAGCATGCGTGAGAGCAACCCAAAATGCTCCACTAGAAACTGGTTCTGAACTCATGGTGCACAGCTTCCGTTGTTGCTCTCTTCGTTAAGCTTGGAAAGATGCAGAAGAGATGGGTGGTATATACAATGATCATATCCTCTTAATGTACATTTGTGGACCTAAAATTTGCATGCCTCTGTCACTTGGGATAGAAAATCCGGGCTTCATCGTCGTGTATTATTTCTCGGAGACCCCTATAATAGTTGCCACTTTGTGATAATTCGCCGAGTTAAAGTATTTGTACTAATTTTTTTCACTTCGTCTTGTATAATCATGATCTTTATTGTGTATGTTTTTATTGATACACCCTCGGATGTTTTTTAATAGTAGTGCTTTTTAGGTTAAGTAGAATAATAGAAATACTTTTGTACGCACACGCATGTATGTGGGTGTTTCTAACACCGTGCGATTTGCTTCGAGATTTAGAAAAAGAAGAGACATATATCTATTTTTCCATCTACCACGGTGAGCGCGAATCTCTAGGAATAAATCGACGGTCCACACCCGTGCGTGTGTGTACAACATACATTCTCATAGAATAATTAACAACACAAATTTGTGATCATTATCTTAACATATACGTACATATATGTCTTGTACCATTATAATTTTATCATTAAAACATTGTAACAATAAATAGGAATGTATTATATCATAACATATGTTTCCCTTTAGTTTGGAATGTTTGGTTAGTAGGATTCCTATAATATGAAACTAACATTGTTACATTACTTGACAACATAATATGTGGATTTATTATATTGTTGTTGTCTGTATTATTTTCATGAAATCCTTAAGTACCTTAAACAGAGTTGGCAGGGTGTTTTGAAGTGTATGAATGTGACAAATAACTTGATAGATGGTTGTAAAGTACAAGACTATAAAGTTTTTGTGTAACCACTTAGATAACTCTAGATTATACGAAGTGTCAACGTTGGATCTCCTCTTCCTCAGCCATTTGTTGGCGGTGTTCTTTTCTTGATTGAATCGTATAAATATTTAGAAGCTAAAGTATTGTAAATTGTAACTTTTGATATTATATTTATGCATTGATCATCTTTAACATGCTTATTTGACTTGCCTAAATTATTTTCCCATTCCAGAGATATACAAACCGCCCAAGATTAATTGAGTACTCTGAAGCCAACCTAATTATGAGAATACCATAAGTATATTAGGGAAAGTCATAATCAGGTTTGAAGGCTTATGGAGTTGTATACATATGTGGACTCAAATCGTAATTTTTAGGATTATATTGTGTAACTGTTGACGTCAGAAACCCCCTGGCGGGCAGAGACGGGCAACACAGTAGAGCCGGGAACAACTAGGGCTGCGGCTGGCCCCAGTCCCTCAGAGCGACGGCCCGCAAAGCCTCCTGGTCGCACGTCCGATGCAATCGCAAGGGCGTGCCACCTGACCTATACCCGGTCGGGAAGGTGTGGATGATGCCTCGCTTAGTTTCCCGCATGTCATACACGTAAACATTAAATACGAG
>NW_025900052.1:0-39613 GCF_022539505.1 Lolium rigidum
CTCTCGAGGTTATCCTAGTGAATCGGCTCAAGGAGCCGATCCACTATGATTCATACGAGGTGTGCGAATATATGGTGGTCCTGCTTGATCAAGATAAAGCTAAAGCGATCTGACGATTTAGGGAGTTTTTCACCCGCATAATCGGATCATCCTACTCCACGATTGGGGCCTCGCGCTCGCGTACGGTGATCGATGAAAGCCGATCCCTAGAACGGGGCCCTAAAAACCAACACGAGGTTGATCCCAGGAACATCCTTGTCTAGGGCCTAGCAAACTACACCCTACACGCGTTGGATCCTCCAACCCTTTGTAAGGCCTAACTATTGCGGATATTAAACTAATCCTTGAAGAACAAAGACGGCAACCGTAGCGGATCGGATCTACTAAACAATGATCAAGCGGGATGCACGCCCCTACACCTAAGATAGGTGTAAGGGCGGCTAGATGTATAAGGGTTGCACTACGACAGCATATGATACGAAGAACAATGCTAACCCTAACACATCTAAGATAACTACGTTGCTCGCCATCAAAAGGCTTGGCCACGAGCAACGCCCATGAACAACGTAATAAGCTTGTCTTTGCCTAGATCGCAGAGATGCGATCTAGGCAGCATGGTGCTTACGGGGAGAAACCCTCGAGACCGAAGGGAGTTGGCGATGCGCGAGATTGATTTGTGTTGAACGTTGGTTGTTGTTTATTTCATAAACCCTAGATACATATTTATAGTCAGGGGACTTTCTAATTCGAGCGTGCACCTAGCAGGTGCACGGGTAAAACTCTACCTTCTAAATTAAGATACGATCTACTATAATACGGATACCACGGGCAATTTAGCCCAACTTCTTCGTGTCGGGCCGCTTCAGAAATCCTCCACCGTACATCTTTCAAGCCCATCTCATCTACGGCCCATCTCTGATTTGGCAAAATCAGGTGATAACACATGCCCCTGGTTTTGGTAATGATAATTTCAAAACCACCTGATTTACTCCGAGGGGTCATGTCGTGAGCGGGGAGCCATCCTTGATTATTTTTCATCATGACGACTTGCCTTCCCAACTTCTCTGCCCACTGATTTGACAGTTTTTGGCACCACCTCCTCGAAAACTATTCGAACATTAAACCCCACTTCTTTTATTTAACCAGCACCCCGAGCAGTTCACCACATCCTCATCCTCTCCGCATTAGCACTCCAAAAGCCCTCCCTGCGCACCATGTCTTCTTCTTCCTCCGCCTCATCGGGACTTTCCCTCGAGTCCTCTTCCTCCCACGAGCCGACGCCGGAACGGGACCCACAAGAGGTCCATGCGGCCAACATCCGCCACGCCATGGGGCCGGGAGGAGCCGGCCATGACTTCTCCATCGAGTCGAGGACGACAAGTCCTCGACGGACGGGAGAGCAGCGACCTCCGCTTCCTGCCCGTCGGGGAATCGGAGGAGGAGAGCGTGACGATCGCTTCCTCACTGGGATGACTTCACCTCCTCCGAGGAGGTGAAGGAGGAGGAGGAGGAGGGGACGACAGACGACAGCTCCTCCGACGAGCCGCCGGCCAAGCGCCACTGCCCCCGGCCGGGGAATCTCGGTGATTTCGACGGCGACGGCGACGACGGCGAGGGGAGGATGAGGACAACGAAGGTCGCCGGCCGGCGGCCGCTACGGCAGCGACGACGAGCCACGCCGGGAGCGAGCCGGCGGCCGGCGACGGAGGTGACGGCGAGGGGCAGCGACGGCCCTGTAGATAGGACCCTTAGCATAGGATCGTAGTAGTAGACGGGGCAATGTATCCCCTTAGTACTCCCTTTTGAGAGCAATCAGCTCTTCTATGTAAGAAATCTTGTTTATCAATGAAGAAATTCCCCAATTTGATTTTGCCGATTTCCTTTAGGCCAATTTAGCCGATTTCCCCTCATATTGATTCCGCCGATCATCGCTTAGCCAATGCTCAATGAGCCGATGACAACGCATCGGTCTCTCATAATCCGTTCTTCATCTTTTCCGACCCAGGAGTGACCGTGAACTTGGTCAATGTCTAATAAGCCGATGCTAACGCATCAGTCCTTCATCTCTCCAAGCGATGTCCTTGATTTCTCGGTGGACAATGTGGAAGACCAACGCTTTTAAGAGAGCCCCAGAACCACACTGCAGCGAACACTCGACGTCGAAGCCGATACCTCTGGATATTCGATGTTCCGTAATATTCTGCCCGTTTGCCCAATCCCTTGAAGAAGATTATGATGGAGGGCCGCTAGATGAAATCTCAATCGGCTTCTTAGGAACAGGACTATCTACGCAATCCGGTTGCCCCCGAGCCTCAATCAAGGCGAGAACAGCAATGAGCCAATCAAATGTGCCACCATCAGCCTCCAAGTCACAATGCGAGCCAGCCGATTTCAACAAAATCGGCTCCCGAGACAGAGAACCTTGACGGTGAGTGCGCCCAAAGCCTTTTCAGTCCACTTCTTGCGCCTTGCTTAGTCGAGATCGGCTCCTTTCCTTTGAGCGGAGTTGGTGCTAACCCATCCTTAACCTGATGCTTGCACGTCCATGCTGCTCTTGGCATTGGTCAGGGTCATAATCCTCTTTAACTTGCCCCGGCTGATACTGCGGACTTGAATACTCGCAAAAAGAATTTGGAGGTTCTTGAAGAGAGGATCTGAGCCACCAAACCACTCCATTGAGGAGTTCTTCCATTAGAGTCTCTCTTCGTGACCCACTTCCTGCTCCACTGACCCTCTGCTTATAACTGACAAGGGATTAACTTATCAATGCCTATGGATTGTAGGCTAGGGTTTAGTTAGAAGTAGAGGGCAAGTAGATCTCGAAGGTTTCAGCCGAAAAGTACTCGACGAATATGAAAACTAGGGTTTGCAGACAATGATTCGATGATCTCTTCGTCTCTCGACTCCCCCTTTATATAAGAGGTGGAGGCCCAGGGGTTTCGTTTGTACAAGTTACGGAGTCCGGGACGGTTTCTAACTCATCCATGATTACAATAACATCCCCTATTACAACTCTATCTTTTCCTTAAATACATCTTGGGCTTAGAATCTTCTTATTCTTCGTGCTCGAGTTAGTTGTATCCTCATATAGGTTGCTTCACCTAGTTTGCATTAGGCTCATCTTTATATTCCGCAAAGCCTAATATTGCAAAGAAAGAATTAAAATTTGTAGAAAGCTGTTATCACCAGATTTTGGCCAAATCGAGGAGGTGGGCCGCGATCGGGATGGGCTTGGAAGATTACACGTTGAAGATCTCCGAAGCGGCCTTGCTCGGTGAAATTGGGCCAGATTGCCCATGTATCTTTAATTACAATAGTTTGTATCTAGATTAAAAGTTAGAGTTTATCTCGTGCACGGTTTAGTGCACGCCCACATTAGAAAGTCCATTTGGACTATAAATATGTATCTAGGGTTTATGGAATAAACAACAACCAACGTTCAACCACAAACAAATCTCGGCGCATCGCCAACTCCTTCGTCTCGAGGGTTTCTACCGGTAAGCACCATGCTGCCTAGATCGCATCTTGCGATCTAGGCAGCCAAGCCTGCCCACGTTGTTCATGCGTTGCTCGTATCGAAGCCTTTTTGATGGCGAGCAACGTAGCTATCTTAGACATGTTAGGGTTAGCATTGTTCTTCATATTACATGCTTTCGTAGTGCAACCCTTGCATGTCTAGCCGCCCTTACACCTATCTTAGGTGTAGGGGCGGCACCCCGCTTGATCATAGTTTAGTAGATCTGGTCCGTTACGGTTGCTCCTTGTTTCATCAAGGATTAGTTTAACATCCGCAATAGTTAGGCCTTACAAAGGGTTGGAGGATCCAGCGGCGTGTAGGGTGGTGTTTGCTAGCCCTAGAAAGGATGTTCGGGGATCAACCTCGTGTTGGTTTTTAGGCCCTGTCTAGGATCGGCTTACGGTCACCGTGCGCGAGCGCGAGGCCCAATCGTGAGTAGGATGATCCGATTATGCGGTGAAAACCCTAAATCGTCGTAGATCTCATTAGCTTTACCTTGATCAAGCGGGACCACCATATATTCGGACACCTCGTCTGAATCATGGGTGGATCGGCTCTTTGAGCCGATTCACAGGATAACCTGAGAGCCGATCGAGGCTCGTATTTAACGTTTACGTGTGTGCCCTGCAGGAAACTAAGCGAGGCATCATCCACACCTTCCACTTCAATACCCATCATCAAAGAATATCTTGGGCTGCCAGGTATTTGAAAGACACTTCCACTTCTTATCCTCGTGTTTTATCCACCTAGGTGCCCCCCGAGCCGATTCTTTCAAGTAATTGAGGGTATCGGCTCTTCAGGTATTCCCTGTTGGATCAACTGTTGAACCCAGGCAGAATGTATAGTGAGGACAATTTTGGCCGATTGCTGGAATCGGCCTCCATGTTGCTTGCTCGATGAATGTTTTGTAACGTTCCTCCATAGATCCTTGGGGCCGATCTCCTGGATCGGCATCGCCACGTTCGTTCATCGATGTTGCGTTCGCTACACGGTCGGGCCCGTGGATAAGACCAACCTAGCCCCATCCTGTGTCACGTTGATGTGCTCGCAGTCGTCGAAATTGGGTGCCTCGTGTAATCTTGGAGCACCAAACTCCGTTGGAAGGACGAGCACCATGTTTGTGCCAGCCGATGTCTCATCATCGGCTTTCCTTTGCTTGGGGCGCCACTCCATTTTTCGTGGTCGACCCTCTTCATCCAGGGTTCGCTGGATCTTTGCGGCCAGATCAGGTCGCGCCTTCCTCAACGTGTGCAGGTATAACCTTTCAGCTTCCTCCAAGCCGCGCAATCGCTGAACCCTACGCTTTTGGGAACGGCTGAGTCCATCAGGGCACCACCTTGGCCGGTGGTACCTGTCTTCTTCTTCTTCTCCCTCGTCTTCCAAATCCTCAAGATCTTCCATCCGAGGGGACTCGGCGCGTTTGCTTCGAGGCGGGAGAGGCCCTAGACGCTTGAACACGGACACGTTAGCTGCATCCTTCTTCTTTTGTTTGCATTCGGGCGAGTTGCCGATTGTTGGCAATCGGCTCATTCCTGAATCCCAGCGGTGTACGAAGAAGGGGAAGTCCCAGTGCCTATCCTCGTCGTCTTGCTCCCTTGACTCTTCCTTGGCGTGGCGCTCATATCGCTCCTCGTCGCGATCATGCCGACGACGTCTCCTGTCGTCCCTAGCCGGACGATCCTTTTCATCATCGTCGTTGTATCGTCGGCGTTGGTCATACTGACTCACATACTTGTTGAGGAGGTGATCAGAGAGAGGTCGCCGATATCTTATGTTCTTCACTTCTCCCTGCGTGACGTAGCGCTTGCCGTCGTGGCGGAGCCGATCGCGTGGAGCGGCTTCCTCTGTGTCTTTGCTATGAGAGCGGCTGCCCTCATCTCCGTCCTTACCAGAGTGGTGCCCAGGTCCCACCATGTTGATATTGCACGAGAACTCTGGCTGGCACCCTCCATGGTGAGTATACTCCACCATATTAACGGCGGGGAAGGGGTGTGTGTCGACCTTCATGGCGTACTGGTTGAAAATTAGCCGCCCTTTTTCTATCGCCATTTGGATCTGCTGACGCCACACCCTGCAGTCGTTGGTGGCGTGGGTGAACGTGTTATGCCACTTGCGGTATGGCTTTCCGTTCAGCTCTTGCACCGTGGGGATCTTGTGGCCTTCGGGTACCTTTAGGCTGCTTCTCCGTGAGTAAGAGGTCGAAAATCTGCTCGGCTTTGGTCACGTCGAAGTCGAACCCTTTTGGAGGACCTTGTGGCTTAACCCACTTACGGGACACGGGGCTTGCCGCCCGAGCCCATTCAGCCACTTGCTACCTCTTGATCTCCCGCAGCACCTTCATCCTCGTACGCCTCAACCGGGACCACCGCTCGCTTGAATTTGTCTCGGTAAACATCCGAGTGGCGCTGTTCATATGCTGACAACTTCGCACCATGTGCGCCAATGAAGGGTAGTACGCTTAGGAGGCCACGTCCTTGATCGATGATGAGAGACCCACCACCGCCAACTCGACCGCTTCTTTTTCACTTACGTGAACCGAATAGCATCGGTTCCTCACGGTCTCGAAGCGCTGGATGTATTCGACACTTGTTTCCCCGCGCTTCGTCGTACTTGTGCTAGATCGGCAATGCCAGCCTCGGAAGCCTCGAGTGATACTGCTCATGGAACTGCTCTTCCAAGCTGCTTCCAAGTCCGGATTGAGTTCGGTGGCAGCGATGTGTACCACCCGAAAGCCGATCCTGTGAGGGACCGTGCGAAGAACCTCACACGCAGCTCGTCCGATGCTGAGATCGTGCCCAGCTGTGCCAAATATCGGCTCACATGCTCGATGGAGCTGGAACCATCCGATCCACTAAACTTTGTGAAGTCGGGGAGCCGATATTTGGGTGGTAGCGGGATCAATTCGTACTCGTTGGGGTACGGCTTGGTATAGCCGATTGTCCTCCTTTTCGGCATCATGCCGGATTGGTCTTTCAGAATTCTACAAATCTGATCCGCGGTGATGGCTGAAGGTGTCGAACCACGAAGATTCGCCGGGGTGGCATACTTAGCCAGCCATGCTTGCTTTTCCGGTTCTGAGCCAAGCTGCAGGAGCTGAGCTCTGGAGGTTTGTCGGAGTGGCGTACTTAGCTAGCCACGTCTGCTTCTCAAGATCTGTTGCCGACGTTCCTCCTGCTGTTCCAGAAGTCCCTGCCGTCGCAGCCTGGTTCGAGAGTGCCCAGTTGCTGCAGTCTGGCACGTATGCGCACGTATGCGCACGTGTATCCGTGCGGGATCTCCTTGGGCGCCTCATGTAGGAATTGGTAGTCACTAGGATCACCACCAATCTTGTAGACGACGTATGCCGATGAGTTCGGCACTTCTGGTGCTGCCAACGCGAACGGCAGCGGTGGACGGGGCTGGAGTGGCATCTCTCCTTGGTAAGTCCCCGGAGCTGGTCCCGACGGAGAGTGCCGGTGACTCATGACTTCTGGATCACGCGCGAGCGACACGCTCCAAAGTGTTCACCGGGCTCTCGAGTGGCGGTGCGGCGAATGAGCCACCATGAAGTTGATCTCTCGACGCGGCGACCTGGTGCGTTCTTCGACGGGGAGGACAGGTCCACTCCATCGAGCGCGCCTTCAGGTGAGAACCCCTTCCACCCGATGCCATGGGAGCGGGTTCCGTGGAAAGAGCCGATGAGGTCGGCTTCGAGGACTGCCTTGATCTCGTCATGCTTCTTCTTGAGCTCGTCGGTCGGATCCTCGTACTTGACCGGAGTGCCTTCCGCCATCTCGGATGTAGATGGCGATGCGGTGGATGTCGAAGATTGTCCCACCGGGCGTGCCAGAATGTGTTGCGGTCAGAAACCCACCGGCGGGCAGCGACGGGCAACACCGTAGAGCCGGGAACAACTCAGGGCTGCGGCTGGCCCCGGTCCCTCAGAGCGACGGCCCGCAAAGCCTTCTGGTCACACGTCCGATGCTTGTCGCAAGGGCGTGCCACCTGACCTATACCCGGTCGGGAAGGTGTTGGATGATGCCTCGCTTAGTTTCCTGCATGGCATACACGTAAACATTAAATACGAGCCTCGATCGGCTCTCAGGTTATCCTGTGAATCGGCTCAAAGAGCCGATCCACCCATGATTCGTACGAGGTGTACGAATATATGGTGGTCCTGCTTGATCAAGATAAAGATAAAGCGATCTACGACGATTTAGGGTTTTCACCGCATAATCGGATCATCCTACTCACGATTGGGCCTCGCGCTCGCGTACGGTGATCGTAAGCCGATCCTAGACAGGGCCTAAAAACCAACACGAGGTTGATCCCCGGAACATCCTGTCTAGGGCTAGCAAACTACACCCTACACGCCGCTGGATCCTCCAACCCTTTGTAAGGCCTAACTATCGCGGATATTAAACTAATCCTTGAAGAACAAGGAGCAACCGTAACGGATCGGATCTACTAAACAATGATCAAGCGGGGTGCCGCCCCTACACCTAAGATAGGTGTAAGGGCGGCTAGATGTATAAGGGTTGCACTACGACAGCATATGATACGAAGAACAATGCTAACCCTAACACATCTAAGATAACTACGTTGCTCGCCATCAAAAAGGCTTCGATACGAGCGACGCATGAACAACGTAATAAGCTTGTGCTTGCCTAGATCGCAAGATGCGATCTAGGCAGCATGGTGCTTACCGGGAGAAACCCTCGAGACGAAGGAGTTGGCGATGCGCCGAGATTGATTTGTGTTGAACGTTGGTTGTTGTTTATTTCATAAACCCTAGATACATATTTATAGTCCGGGGGACTTTCTAATTCAGGTGTGCACCTAACCGTGCACGGGTAAAACTCTAACTCCTAACCGACACGTATCCTACTATGGTACAGATACACGGGCAACTAGCCCAAACTTTGCATATAAGGCCGATTCACGTATTTCTTCCGTATATAATCTTCAAGCCCATCTTGATCGCGGCCCACCTCTGATCCGGTCAAATTCTGGTGATAACAATATGATAGATCAATTAATCAACTTGACATAGTATTCCATATTCATCGGATCCCAACAAACACAACATGTAGCATTACAAATAGACGATCTTGATCATGATAGGTAGCTCACAAGATCTAAACATGATAGCACAAGAGGAGAAGACAACCATCTAGCTACTGCTATGGACCCATAGTCCAAGGATGAACTACTCACGCATCAATCCGGAGGCGGGCATGGTGATGTAGAGCCCTCCGGTGATGATTCCCTTCTCCGGCAGGGTGCCGGAGGCGATCTCCTGAATCCCCCGAGATGGGATTGGCGGCGGCGGCGTCTCTGGAACTTTTCTCGTATCGTGGCTCTCGGTAATAGGGTTTTCGCGACGGAGAGAATAAATAGGCGAAGGGGCAGAGTCGGGAGGCGGCCGAGGGGCCCACCCCATAGGCTGGCGCGCCCCCCTCCTGGCCGCGCCGCCCTAGGGTGTGGGGCCTCCTTGGCCCCTCTCTGTCTCTCCTTCGGTGTTCTGGAAGGCTCTGTGCAAAATAAGACTGTGGGCTTTTGTTTCGTCCAATTCCGAGAATATTTCTGTGTAAGATTTCTGAAACCAAAAACAGCAGAAAATAGGAACTGGCGCTTCGGCATCTTGTTAATAGGTTAGTGCCGGAAAATGCATCAAAATGATGTAAAGTGTATATAAAAAATGTGAGTATTATCATAAAACTAGCATGGAACATAAGAAATTATAGATACGTTTGAGACGTATCACTCTGCCAGCAGCTGCAGCTGCTCAACCTTTGACTGCTTATTCTCTCTCAAAGGGAAAAGAAGTTCCTTCGGCAGCTGCCATGTCCCCTTCTCCCCGCAAGGAACCTGTGAGTATTTCGATTTTTGCCTTTCTTTGATAGTGGCTTTCTCCTCTTCCAGCCCCCGAGTCTACATTCGAATGCTTGCAATCGAGTGTGGACTCAAAAGGTGGTTGCTCTTTTTATCGTAATATTGCCTGACTTTGTCTTCTTTTTTCTTTATAGGGTATTCAAAATGCCATAACTATTTTGAAGGGTTTCTCCTCCCAATCCTCTTCACTCCAAGCCGATAAGGCTCGGCTTCAAGAGGAGGTGCAATCTACTTCTTCGAAACTTGATCAAGCAGTAACAATGGCTGCTACTGCTCGTCGGAATGCAGAGTCCTTGAAAAGGGAACTTGATCAACTGAAGAAAAAGTTGAAGGAGGAGGAGAAGGAAAAGCCGAAGCCCAACCCCAAAGGAAGGAAAGGGAGGATCTTCTTCACAAATCCACCTTGGCCCTGCTTGGTAAGTTTTTACTGTTTTATCCTTGAATCTCCTTTATTTAACTTCATTGGTTTTCAACTTCCGCTTCTTATTTTCTGCAGAAGCTGTCGACGCTATTTTTTGGCGATCGAGTCCGGCGACCTCGTCCGAGCTCTTCTTCAGAAGAACAAGGCAGTCATGTCGAGGCTTCATGCCATGATCCTCCCAAAAGCAGATCAAGAGAAGACATTGGGGCAGCTGACGGATACTTTCGTCAACACCGAAGGCACTATTGAGGTATTCAAACGTACCTCACGTACCTACAACGCTCTCCTTGCTTTCCAACTTCTGATGGGGCACGACTTCAAAGCCGAGATTGAGCTGCTAACGAAAGAGCTACCGAAGGATCACGATGGGCAAGCCATCGACCTCAGCCTTTTCAAAGTATCAGCGCACAAATGCGCACTGCAGCTTCTTGAATTGGTATCAGCTAATAAATCAACTATCGGAGGAGGTGGCCCAAGTTTATCGACGCATACCCAATCCCCCTGACTTTTTCTTTTACCAAATTGTAATCTTATCATTTGGCTCAAACAATGTGCCAATTGATATTGTGTATATTCCTTGACACACTCGATGGTGTATTTTTGCAGGTAGCTCATGTACCTTCCTTTGCCGAAGGTTCTTCGGCTGATGATTCCACATGTGATCGTCTTCAACGTATGAAGACCCGAATTACTCAAATGGATAAAGATATGTGCGGAATCCATGCCATGGCCGCTATCATGAAGAAGAAGGGTGAGCTAGCCATTGATGCAGAGCGTTATGCACTAAACGAACTGCAAAAAGCTACAGAAAGCTTGAATTGTAAGTGTCTGTCCCCCTTTGTATTCCTTCGATTGTTGTGCTTATTCCTCTAACTTTTGCATTATTGTCTTTGCCAGTCATAACTCTGAATTTATCGGGAAAAAACAAGCGAGTACATGAACGTGTAGAAGCTTTGACCAATCTTTCACAATTTGACGAAGTTTTCTGGACAAACAAATCGAAGGTTGCTGCTGTTGCAAAGTTTCAAGATCGAGTGCAACAAGTGCATCGATTCTTCGATAAGTGTCATGCATGTATAAAGATGATCTGGAAAACCATGTTTCCCCCCAATCGAGTTCCTCCATCATTTTTAGCCTTGATAGTAAACTTCAAGAATACTAAAAAGGTGCGTGAATTGGTTCACAATCAACTTCTTGCAGGAGCCGAATCCGCCTTTGCTTTCGTGCTGTCGCAGCATCCTTTATTAGATTTGATGGCAATTGCAGATGATGATGGCGACATAAGCTAATTTTACCCTGCCGTAAAAGTCCATAAGACAGTACGGAAGTAGATGACCTAGTAGGAATTCCACAAGAATAGTTTCGATGTCGCTATACTTTTGTTGTAATTGTAACTTTTGCTTTTGACAATTTCTTGCACCCGAATATTCGGATGCACTAGGTACAAGTTTATTCATGTGTATGATGTAACTTTGCTTCATTTGTTGGAGACGACATATTTGCCACTTTTGACAAAATATACATACCTCACAACTTTATCTTCAAATGCCGGTGGTAGATTTTCTGATGTATTTGTTGACTAAGATGAATTCTTGATGCTCTTAGTCTTTTTTAGGCATCGGTATTGTGATGCTCTTTTATGAAAGGTATCGGTGGCAAATTCTTTGAGTGATCAGCTCATGTTGCGGGTTCAGTGAACCTGTAGTAATTGCAACTTTGCTACAATCGATGATGTATGTTTTGGCGGTAGCCCCCGAGTAAATCGAGGAAACTATGCCCGCTATCGACTCCGTCACTCTTAGTACCTCCTTGTTTGATGTAACGGCATGTGCCTTCCATAAGTAGTTTTATCCTTGTCATCAACAACACTCACATGATCCCTGAGGCTTTCGCAAAGGATAATCGTATGCTGTTATTTTGTAAGTCCCTTTGATTATCATCCATTGCAGCGCTCGTATTTTTTCCCGAGGCTTTATATGATAATTTTGGGTATAACCAGTACAAGCAACCCTCGATCTTTTTTATCGAGTTCACTTTCTATACTTATATTTTGAAGTCGATGTTCGCGGTATTATGCGAAATAATATTGAAAAAATTGTTCGGGTGTCCCGAATCAACTCAATACTCGAATAAACAAAACTTGAATATTTATTAATAAGTCTATGACGATAAGATAAGCTAATACTGCTATGGCTAAGAAAACCGTATTGAAAGTAAAATTCTATGAAAATAAAGATGTATGTCACCGCTCGTCTTCTTAAGTAAGAGGAGGGTCCTTCTTCTCTTGATCCACGCCTGAGGAGCCGATAGCTCTTCAAGTGCCGATGATTCCCGGTGTGGTGCCGATGGCTTCCTTAGGAGTACTTACGATTATTGCCAGAGTATTAGCGCCTTTGACTGAGACTTCGTCATCAATTGCCGAAGGTGCAATAGCTGGAACCAACATTGCAGAATCATCTGGTTTCTTCTTCATCTTCTTAATGTTGTCATCCTCCTTAAGCTTGGGATCTTTGTCACGAGAAGCTAGCTGCTTAGAGGGGAAGTCGATAGTTTCCTTTTTTACTCCAAACTTGGCAGCAATCTTCTGAAACTCGCGACTGCAATTTTCCGACCGAGAGAAACTTCCATGAACCGTGATATTGGTTTAATTGTTGCCTGGCATTTTGAGCTTTAGATATGCATAATGCGGCACAACCATAAACTTGGCATAAGCTGGCCTCCTGAGTATAGCGTGGTACTGCGATTCCCAATCCACTACCTCAAACTCGATCCTTTCTTTCCTGAAATTGTCGGATTTCCCGAAGACGACATTCAAGGAAATTCTACCAACAGGATGTGCTGGCAAAGTAGGGACAATGCCATGGAAACATGTATTAGATTCCTGCAACATATTGGTTGCGATGCCCATATTTTTTACTGTGCTTGTGAATATCAGATTCAATCCACTTCCTCCGTCCATGAACACTTTACTCATACTGAATCATCCTATTTGTGCTTCGACTAGATTTTGCTATGTTTACTTGTTGTGAACTAAAGATAAAGCTTTATACTACTTTAAAATTTATAAGGCCGAAGTTGAAAATTAACTAGAGAGAAAGATCTCAACACTAAGTTTTGGAATGAGTTGTAGTGGGGGTTCCACTTAAGAGTGTACTTGTACTTTAATGTCTCTGTGTTTTTGACTGAGTTGTACTTGTCATTTGTTGTACTAAATGCATATATGCTCTGTATATAAATGTATTCAAGTATTCACTGAGTTGTATTGTCCTTCGATGTGCTCTTACTCTGTATTTAAATGTACTTGTGGTTCGTACTGTATTTAGATGTTTACTGAGTTGTACTCACTTTTCGATGTTGTCGTGCTCTATGTAACTGTACATGTGCTTTGTACGTAATTGTACTCGTAATCTATACGCAACTGTATTCGTGCGTTCACTGAATTATACTCATCCTTCGTTATACTCGTGCTCTTACACATGTTTTGTACATAACCATACTCGGGTTCTTTCAATGAGTTATATTTGTACTTCAGGGTACCTAGATTTGTTGGCGACTGATGTAGTACATAACTGTACTCGAATTTTTACCGAGTTGTATTTGTACTTATTTATATTTATACTCAAATTTGTTTTTCATTGTTTTCTACGTATCTACTGTTGGCCGGAAATATCGATCAATTGAAGTACGCATAATAGGCTACCTAGCTAATTAATGGATACATCCTAGCTCTTGTGCCGATCAATGCATGCACGTGGCTGTTGCTATATTCGCGTATGAACGAAACGCGGTGGCTGTAGTCGCGCGGGTCTGCTTGCACTAGTAGAAGAAAAGCCTTCCATCGTACATTAGTCGCAAAATACTTTGACCCAGAATTAATGGGGTCTTTAGTCCCGATTCTGCTGGTGAACCGAGACTAATGCTCCGGTCGGGACCAAAAGGGTCCCGGTTGGTAACATCAACTGGGGCTAAAGGGCTATGGTGGATTGCGGTCGGGGCAGATCTCTTTAGTCCCAGTTGGTGTTACCAACCGGGACTAAAGGTTACCCTTTAGTTCCGGTTGGTGTTCCCAACCGAGACTAAAGGTTTTTTCTGGTTGTTTATTCCCCACGCACCCTTCACCTCCCTGGATCGCCTTTTTTGTTCTGTAAAATAGAAAAGAAAATGATAGAAAATTCAAAAAATAAAATGTTTTCAGATTCTTGTATGTTATGCAACCTACTATTCGGTGAAATTAAGAAATTCGAATTTTCACTTTTATAGCAAAAAAGGTTTGAAAAATGGTAAAACCGCATTAACTTTTGCATACGACGTCGGAAAAAACGTATAATATATCAAAATCATCGTGGGAAAAAGTTACATCCGAATTCACCTGGGTTTACCCGGTTAGCCAAATTTTAGATTCTCAAAATTCCAAATAAAAATACGAAAGCAAGAAGATTTTCATTTTTGCTATAAATTATGGATTTTATATATTTTTTATTTTTTAAACGTATAATATATCAAAATCATCGTGGGGGGCCTTTAGACCATTTTTCTACTAGTGTCGGTCGCGGACGGTTTGCTTTGCATTGGTACTTGTCCGCGTCTTCTGGTTGTATGGCGGCTGTGCTTGGTCGATCGTGCATGGTTCGCTCGCGCGAGGGTGACACGCATGGACAGCTAATACATGCATGGGAGGATCATCCTCCCCCGGAAGGTCGACATTTTAGACTAGCCAGAATGAAAATATTTATCATGTTGGTAAAAATCTAATGTAACACTATAATAATTAATGAAGAATGAGGTTAGAGTGGTATCATAATAGCAAGTTCAATGTGTGCGTGTGTACGTTCATAGGGGTGAGTGTATGCGCGTGTATGTGAGCGTCTGCGTTGTACTGTGTTTCTCAACAACAAAAAAAAGTTCAATAGTAGATCCAGCTGATAGCTACAAGTCAAGTGTCATGTTATTTATAGTTAACTTAGAACCAATATGTACAATAGTAAGCTATAAAATTATACTCACTCTGTTCCATTCTATAGTGCCTATAGTTTTTTGGTACGGAAATTAGCGCAAGAGTATTTTTTACACAAGACCCCTAGCTAAACGATTTGAGATCGACGTAAAATTTGAGAAATCCATATCTTCCTAACTTACCATAATAAATTTGGGTGTTGAACGATTTGAGAGCTAAACGGGGAGGGGGTAATTGAAAAAAAGCTAAGCTACAACCTTATATTTGGAAACAAATGTAAAAAATCTATAGGCACTATAGAAAGGAACAGAGGGAGTACTACTTTATCAATGCATGACCCACCTTTCACTCTCACAAAGTGCCTAGGAGCACGTGCTAGAGCTTGCGCTTGCATGAGAGCCCACTCCTCCTCTCTCTTATTCTCTCTCTCCTCCAACTAAATAATACTTAATATATTATTTTAATCTGTATAGCCAGCTGAGTAGGATTTATTGTACTTGCTCTAGGTAGATATTGTATCATAGCACGTAAAACTAAAAAGTTAAATAAAAAATACATCATGTACACAAATTTGCGTTAAGATTGTACAAAACATTAAATATGAAAGAATACCATATCATGATACTATGCATTGTAGGGATGATATCATATACATGATACTAGCGTATGATACTTTATATTGTGACTAGTCTTAAATCGTACCCTTCGTTCTACAGTTCTGTACTAGTCTGTATAGAGTTCTTGGTGTGTCGCTGGCATTAATTGTTATCTGTGCAGATGCTAGTGGCCGGGGTGAGGTGGTTCTTATGTAGTGAAGATGTAAGTCCAGAGGTGTGGATATGCTGTTCTTCTCTCCCAATTACATCGATTGGGGGGGGGGGGTGGTGGCAGATCGTGGTCCAATATAGAACAGGGACGCCCCCGGTCGACGGGCCACAACAATGCGCCACGTTGTTTGCAGCAGGCATGTTCATCACTCACAAAATCTGATCTTGCAATGGTGGTAGCTTGGCATCTCTTCCGGTATCCTTCTCGGCATCGTTGGAGTTGGGCGGCTGCCGCTTGCTACGGTGGTTGTAGAAAACCGTAATAATCCTTTTGTATTTCTCGATCTTTCAGGATTTTATCTGCAAATTCATGATAATTATTTCATCTCGGTTTATCTTTTCGTTTCCACGTGTTTCCAGCGTTGCTTCACTTTCGATTAATGAAATACAGTCAATTCTTTTTCTAAAAAAAACATAAATTCGGAAGAGGACCGCTCCGTCGGTGGCTAAATCTGGGGCTTCAAAACCGAGACGTGGCCCTGTGCTGTCCTTGGATTTCCAAATCAAGAAGTCTTCCGACAGGGCCAGCCACCCACCTCGGCCCAACAACCACACCCACCGGACCCTAGCAAGCTTTCTACACGCTGGCCCGCTACGCTTCTCTTCTCCCTGCCCACCAACCATAACTCAAAGCTCCCCAGCTCCGCCTCCGTCTCCGGCCACGGCGGGCAGCCAGCCACGCACCATGGCGCCAACGGTGGAGATCAGGAACCTGACCTTCACCTACCCGGGCATCGACGGGAAGCCGCCGCCCGGAGCGCCGCCGCTCATCGAGGACGTCTGCTTCACCCTCCAAGCCGGTCAGCGCTGCCTCCTCGTCGGCTCCAACGGCGCAGGTAACCACCCTCCGGAATCTTTCCCTCCCTCTTTCTCTCTTTCCGGTTCGTCTCGCCTCGGGCCCTCGGTCTTTCTGCCTGCGGGATTTGATTTGGGTGGGCGCCGGGGGCAGGCAAGACGACGATACTCAAGATACTAGGCGGGAAGCACATGGTGGATCCGAGCATGGTGCGGGTCTTTGGCAGGTCGGCCTTCCACGACACGGCGCTCACCTCCTCCGGCGACCTCTGCTACCTCGGCGGCGAGGTGAGCTGACGACTTACGAACTCCCTTTACCTTCTGCTGCGCAATTGTCAGACTACTACTACACATCTGCAATGACACGCGCGCGAACTGGGCAATTAACCATCCTCAGATGATGAATCTAACTCAGTAGCTTCGTCTGATGGATGCAGTGGAGGCGCGATGTTGCCTTCGCGGGCTACCAGGTGAACATACAGATGGACATTTCCGCGGAGAAGATGATATTCGGTGTTACTGACGTTGATCCTCAGAGGAGAGATGAACTTATCAAGGCAAGTTCATTCCAAATTGACTGCACTAGCAAGTTCACTGGTCTATCAGATTTTACATGGAAAGATCACTGTTATTTTTTCATTCGGTAAAATGTTCAAGGAAACTGAAAGTTTGCACTTTACGCTTGTTTGCTTTGCATGCTTCAAATATTGTAAACTGAATGTCATCACCTTCTACAATGCGCAGTATGTAGAAATGGTTGTGTTTCATATATGGGGACTTCAATCCTGTTGTGACAGACCCTAGTGCTTCTGCAACATTCAAATGGCATCTAGAAATCCCCCGTTGGCCATGGTCAGACACTTGCATATTCTAACCAATTACAGCCAACTCGAAAATAAACTATTTAAACCAACTATCTATTAATGTATGTACCATACTACTGTTATCCTACAAAGAGTATTGTGTAGTAAAGCTATTCATCTCATGCTCAATACAGTACAATATGCCTGTCTGATGGCAGTTGGTAAGCTGACGCTTCCAATGCAATTCGGAGAATAGATAAGGTGTGGCGCGTACTAAAATCCATTTTTCTAGCAACCGCTTTGAAATCATCACTCCTGGATTTCTTTTCTCGGTCTCCTGCTTGTGTTTCACCTCGTACCTAAGCATCTAGGGGTGAGCAACTTATTTAGCCTATGCGAAGCGCGAGCATAAGAAAAGAGTGTAGCGAAGCAAGTGTAATACTTGTAGCTGCCACTAGATGGATGAAGACTCTCTCAAAAATCCGCTTCAAAGGCTAAATCCTTCAATAAAAATTGAGTCGTCTCTGAACTTTTTTCTTTGTCGCATTTCGAGCGAATTGAGGCATGCTTCAGTAGTCAAAGCAACTTCACACTATGTTGGATATAAGAATACCTTTGATGAGTAACATGAATTTTTGGAAGAGCTTTTTGTGGTGTGAAAGTGCAAGGCAGGAACTTCAACTCTGAAAATAGAACAACATGAAAGATCAAAGGTTCAAAGTATGTGTACTACATTTATCAGAAAAAATAAATAATTAATAGAACATAATTGTTCCCTAATCTATAAACTATTTTAACCAAATATAGAATTCGTTCATTCCCTTTCCACTGAAACATACAATTTCACTTATGTAAGCGATTGCAACATAACATTTGGTATGCATGTCCACAAGGTGAACTGTTCTAAAGACTTTGTTTTCCTTGCTTATTATCCATACATTACGACCTACCTCATTTGGCTTATTATAGACGGGTCAAATAATCTAAACTAAGTTAATCCCCAAAATATAATCTTGGCAACCTCTGTTGTACGTCAAATATTAGGTGAAGATTAGCTGATAATTCGACCTTGGATTCTGACAAACCTTTGTTTAGTCTAAGTGGCCCAACTTTACTGTACTTCCAACATTTGTCATGTCGCAGATTTTGGATATTGACCTTGGTTGGCGCATGCATAAGGCATCAGATGGTCAGAGGAGAAGAGTCCAGATTTGTATGGGACTTCTCAAGACATTCAAGGTTTGAGAAATTTGCCTTGTTGTGCCACCAAAAGGGTGGAGCTGTGTGTGCACACAACAAGATTTTCATAAGACAGTAAAACTGCAATGCAGGTTCTTCTTCTTGATGAGATCACAGTTGACCTTGATGTGTTGGCAAGAGCAAATCTATTAACATATCTAAAGAAGGAATGTGTGGAACGAGGTGCAACTATTATCTACGCCACCCATATCTTCGATGGCCTGGATGATTGGCCAACTGATATTGTGAGTTTCCTCTCATGTGCTTTATAGGCTCATGGAATCCATGTGGCTAGTAGCACCTATTGACACTATCCGGTTTCAGGTTTACATTGCTCATGGGAAGTTGCAACTAGCGCTCCCTTTAGAAAAGGTGAAAGAAACGAGCCAGTTATCGCTCATGGTAAGCTATAAAAGTATAAAAGAAGCAGGTTTTAATTAGCACAACACAGTACAGATGTTCATCAAATTTTGGTGCATTTGCATTTCAGAGAACAGTGGAGAGCTGGCTGAGGAAAGAGAGGGACGAGGACAGAAGGAAGAGAAAGGAGCGGAAGGAGAAAGGCCTCCCAGCATTTGACAAGGTTATCGAGGGGAGCAGGGTAATCAACAACGGTTGGGCAGCAGGAAGGCTCACCTCCACCATGGCAGGCGAAGAGAGCTTCTTTCTCAGCTCAAACAGCGTTCTTCGGTAGTGATGATATCCTGTAGCTTGGTTCTTGAGATGATGAATAACAGTCCTATGACATATTCACATCATACCTGAGGAACTTGGACGGTAACAGCTAAGTTCTAACACCAAAGGAAAGAAGTTCAGCAAATTGTCCACGCTTGCTGCATGTATACGAAATTGTAATCTGGATGTCGAATATTATTATTGAATTTATTTTTCATATAATATATATTCATTTCTGTTCTTATTATTGTCTTTGTACACCATCCGAATCTACTTCCTTCCAGCCTAGCCAAAACTCGAAAAAAAAAACTCTTGGTAGTGGAAAAATAAGTAGAGAAAGGACTTAAACTTAGTCTGCGAACAAAGAAAGCCCGTTTGATTTGGGCCCCTTCCTTCTCCTTTCTAATCACACCTTCTACAGCCGTGCTACCTCAAAAAAAAAAAAAAAAAAAAAACCTTCTGCAGCCGTGCTTTATGAACCAGGGTTCCTTCCCTTTAAAACGAATCAGGGTTGCTTTGTTGTTGGTAACGCAGATGGGCAATTCGCCGTGCAAGTCTGGAGATCGCGATCCCAAAGAATTTCTCGCCCGATCGGTTCCGGCATCCTCCATTATGCAGTAGTTCCCAGGTCAAAAAAAATTATGCAGTAGTTGCCTAGTTGGGTAGGGTGTTCCTATCATCTTCTCCTTCTTGATTTGCCTTTTTTGCTTTGACCAGTCGCCGCTTTAATTCTGAAGCTTCTAGAAACACAAGAACTCAGATTTCGGATTTAAGCGTCTAACCCTGTACATCCTTTTATGGGACAATTGCTTTGAATTTAGACAAATCTTAGACATCGTTTATGGGATGGAGGGAGTATTTGATTTTCTATTTCTGCTTTCTAGTGAAAAGTTTGATTGTTTTTACTGTCTAGTATTTATCACCTGTTAGGACTAGGTGTTAATTCACACTTTCGATTCTCATTACATGTTCCCCACTTGCTGTACATGATGGTGTGCCCCTTTCAATATCTGCAGCTAGCTCATCTGGTGCCCAGCACGATGAACCTCGCCCGAAATGGTACATCTTCCTATCTGCGGCACTGAATATCATCATGTTGGCAGTGGATCATTGTTATTTTTTCTTGCCGTAACCAGTGATAAAATTTACACTGCATCCAGCGGACCATTGGTATGCATTTGTAGGGGTATCAGCGCATTGTAGTTACTGATGTCTGACAATTGCTCCACGTATTGCTTCGTGCTGTGCACTGCCGGAACAGGCAACTGCGTCATCAACAAATCGTGTCTATGGACAAATGTCTTTAGTCCCTGTCCGCCTCATCTAAGAAAGACACACCAAATTTAGAGAAGAATACAACCCACTGTCTTAGCTGTACTTTTTGTCCACAAACACTACATAAGCCTGTTCTCACGAATCTAGTGGCTTAGCGATGTTCTAAGTTCATAAGCACATGCTATTTCGTTTTGATGGTTAAACCATTCGTGATTTTAAATTGGGACATACTTTTGTGAGGCGTTTCAAGTTACAGTCTCTGCTTGTGTTTTTTCTCCCAGTTGTGAAAGCTTGGCCTGTAAGAACCCCGTTCGCTGCAAAGCCAGGATCATCCATCCAACCTTCTGTGACATCTTGCCAAATAAGCACGCTGAGGCATGCGAGAAGTGCCAGCCAATTCAGAATCAGCGCACAGCACGCTCCAAGGCTAGGTCCCCATGAAGTTCTGAAATATCCAGTTCTTACTGAAGCCACCGTCAGGGATGTCGAGAGGCAGAACATGCTTGTGATCATCGTTGATGTCCGTGCAGACAAGGGTGAGATCAAGGCAGCTGTTCAGGACATTCTTGGCGTCAAGGTTAAGAAAGTCAACACCCTGATAAGGTCAGCATCTGCTTAGCTAGTGATCCCCTCATCTGTTCTGCTACCCAAATCATCTAAGTTGGTAAATAATTCTGTCCTTTGATTTTGTCTCTTCAGCCTGTATTGATTCTGAAGTTACGTGCTTTTTGTGTGTGTGTGAATTTAGGTCAGATGGGAAGAAGAAAGCCTTTGTGCAGCTGACACAAGGCTACAACGCCGCAGATGTTCTACATAGAGAAAATAACTCAAGCTTTGGTTAACAAGGATTGCTAGTCAATATTATATGGTCTTTGTTTCAAAATGTTCAGAAGATTGACAGGTTTCAATTCAGTTAGCTAAACTATATGGGTTTAATCTATACTTCTACATATATCATATATATCAGTGTGGCGTTTTGGAGGCCGAGCTACATGTAGCTCTTTATTTTCAAAGACTCAAAATTTGTGTTTCAAAGTTTTAAAAGAATCTAAAACAAAATCCTAGAGATAGTCAATGATATGTGCTACAAATGGTGAAAAATCTTAATACAAACTGATTTGTATTATAGGCTACACGAAATTGATAAAATCTGACAAAATTAGTAGTCTTGAAATGTGTACTATTCGCTATAAAATTTGTTAGAGTTTTTTATTTTTGTGTAGCCTAGAATAGAAAGTAGTTTGTATTGGAATTTTACACCGTTGTAGTATACATCATTGGCTATCTTAAAAAAATTAATCCAAAATTTTCAAAGTTTCAAAATTTAAATTCCGAGTGTTTGAAAATAAATGGATACGTTTAGCTTGGCCTCCATTTGAAGTTTTCCATCTATATCTAATGTAAAAAGTACGAGTTAGATCGGGATCAGGATGATCCTAGCCATCATCAGTATCTACATTTATGTCTGTATCTCTATCCATATCTATAGTCATATATTTCTATACTTCTATATCTAAACCTACAGCCGTTATTGTTGCGTGGCATCACAATCGGGTACTCTTCTCTTCTTCCATTTTCCGGCCGATGTGAAGGTCAAATCTATATTCATGTATATATCTCCATCCATATCTATAGTCATATATTTGTATACTTCTTATCTATGTCTATGACCATTATCGTTGTGTGGCGTCACAAGTTGGTACTCTTCTTTTCTTCCATTTTCCGGTAGATGTGAGGGTCAAACTTAGAGCACTAAAGTTTGGGAAGTTTGATGTAGAAAACACCAAAATAAACATTGTATATGCAATAATTATACATAAATTCTATATGACCTGCATTGTATGGCGTGAGATTTTAGGTTTTCACGAGACTGCTTAGAATTAATGTGTTTGGTTGGAGGAACAAAGTGGCATGTAATAGAATGGTTCCTGATTCTTGTGTTTGGCTGAAAATATATAGCAAAATGTATTGGAACGAGGTTGGTTCCACCACAAAAAATATTCCACCAATATTTGGATCCACTTTACACCTTTGATTTGGTATAATCACCTGGTTCTCGCCCTCTACTAATATAACTTGATCACACCCAGGTACTAATAACCCGTTGGCTTCCAAACTTACTGTTAACTCAAAAATATGGGCTTTTCTACATCGATCATCTGTATCTAGTATAAAAAGTACGATATGGTCCTAGCCATCACCAATATTTGTATTTATGTCTATATCTCTATCCATACATATATAATCATAGTATATTTTTGTACTTCTATATCTATAACCGTTATTGTTGTGTGGCGTCACAATATGGAAATCTTCTTTTCTTCCATTTTTTGGCCGACGTGAAGGTCAAATCTGCATTTTATGTCAATATATCCATCCATATCTACAGTCATATATCTATATACTTTTATATTTGTATCTATGACCATTATTGTTGTGTGGTGTCACAATTTGGCACTCTTCTTTTCTTCCATTTCCCGGCCGATGTGAAGGTCAGATTTAGAGCACTGAAGGTTGGCAACTTTGATGCAGAAAACACCAAAAAAAAATATCGTATCTGCAATGATCACACATAAATTCTGTAGGACATGTATCGTATGGCGTGAGATTTGAGGTCCTCACAAGACGTCGTCGGATGTGTTTGGTTGGTGGAACAAAGTGGCATGTAATAGAATGGTTCATGATTCTTGTGTTTGGCTATAACAATATAGCAAACTTTATTGGAATGAGGTTGGTTCCACCACAAAAATATGCCACTAATTTTTGAAACCAGTTTACGTCTTTGATTTGGTAGAATCACCTGGTTCTCGTCCTGTACCAACATCACATGATCACACCCATGCACTAATAACCCCACAAAAATACTTCAACGTTGGCTTACCTTTCATCATCTCTGTAAACAACAGAAACACAAAACTAAACCATTCCATGCGACATAATTCCCTCTCAACCAAACAAGACGGTGGAATCATTTCATTCCGGTGGAACATAACCACCGCGTATTCGAAACAAGCACACTTTAACACTCACAACCAAAGTGTCAACAACCAAAAAACAAAAAAAAAAGTGATGATTTCATTTTCGTACCACACAAGAATAGACTTGGTAAAACACCACAACTGCCCCTCCCCCGTGAACCGAAAAATGGCCTTTAGCCTCTTTCTTTCGCACCAAGAAAGGAAGCGCACAAAGCACAGAAGGAAAAGCGCAGCGTCCCCGTGCACCGCGACACCCATCTGCTGCCCGCGTCGGCCACTTCATCTCGTTCCCATCTCCCATCTCACCAGAAAAAAAAGAGATCTTTTTGCCATTTTCGCTCTCCACTTCTTCTCCCCCTTCGCCTCTTCCTCGCCGACCTCGCCTCCCCCAACCCCTGCGCCACCATGCTCGCTACCGCCGCCTGCTAGCGTCGCTGCGTGGTAGCCTGGGCTCCTCGCCCCGCAATTCGGCCCCGCCATGGCCGGGGTCTCTGACGCCGCCGCCGCCGCCTGGAGCCTGCTCGCCGCCTGATTGATTGGCTCCGCCGTCTTCTCTCCGGGTTTTTCTAGGTATTTTTTTCCTTCCGTCCCTGTCCCTTTGCTGTGCGAAAGCCATGCCCTTTCGGGGTTTATCTCCGTAAACTGCGCATGCGTAGGTGTCTGTGGATACGGTCTGGGTTTTTTGGGGTGCGTGCGTGGATATGGTGGTGGTTGGCTCGCATCTCCCGCTTTTGGTGAGTCGAGCCGGAATTGGGTCTTGTTTCACTGGAATTGGTAATTTGCTGCACAACTGGTGTTTAGGGGCATAAAATTGTCCCCAGAAGCATCTGTGATCGAATTCCCAGGTTGGGTGTAAGTTTGCTTCCTGCTTTCTTGCTAGCGGAGACCAATTCTTTCGGATTTGTTGCAATCTGCTTGGTAATATTTTGGGTGGATATGTGGTGTGCCGAACGGTGCCAGGTTGCTGTCAGGCGAAACCGTTTGGTGTTAGAGTTGCCTACTTGCCTGCCAGTGCCGATTGCTGATTTTTTTTGGGCTTTTGCCAACATATCAGGTTCAACCCATTCTTAAAATTTTCCATTTCTTTTAACGGTGTACTCAGTCTATGGAATGTCAGACCACCCTTTAAGCTTTGAACTTGAAGCCAAATTGTATCACAAAAAAAAAAATTAAACTTCAAACTTCTGCAGATAGTTTCAGTAGATTGAAGTTCATGTAGATTTTTTTTTTTAATTTCTCAACTGTACATGATTATATCCTAAGGTGTGTTAGCCGGTGACGTCGCGATAAAAGTCACCTATCTGCACTCGGCTGCAATGTTTGCTGAAGTTCTCATATACGAAAAGAAAATTGCCACTTAAATTGTTCTGCAAATAACCCAAAGCTTGCTGTAAGCGTAGGGAAAGGTGGTAAGTGGTGATATCATGATTTATCAATATTCTTCCTTCTTCGAGCATCCACGTTTCGACACGGGTGCTAGAATCAGTAGTTTTTCTTTTTAATTTGGCCCATCGTTAGTATATTGGTCCTGATTGCATGGAATTAGTTCCATAAAGAATCTGTGCTTGAGGATTGTCATGTGACATGCAAGCTTGAGGCTGTTATGCTGAAAGATGCTATTTTTGAGGAATATAGTCTCCAGCTTTCTAGTATTTGTTTTCTAGGATTAGCTTGTAAGTTGCGGATTCGTGCGGTAAAGAATTTATGCTCGAACTCTGTTGTTGGTTTAGGTCTTTATTGTTGCTTTGATTCTTGTGCAAGAATCGATACTGTTTGTTCGTCTAGATCGCTTTCTCTCAAACTCAGGATTCAAGAACATGGAGTATTTGCCCTGTTACATGTGTTTGGGACATGGGGACATTCTACGCAATTTCTTTTGCTAGTTTGCTTCAGCGTTCTTCAGTTTTTCCTTGAATAAGTTTGCTGGAGCATGTTGAATGACATGACTCACTCCTGTCCTCCCTTACCATGAACTCTTTTCTTGCGCGCTTGTTTAATTTCAGTTTTTTTTTCATTTCAATCAATATAATAGAAGTCCATCCTTTATTTACCTTTTCAGGTTTGCCAGAGGCATTACTGTTGAAAAAAAATCTTGGTACTTCTGATCGAAAAAGGAAAAGTTTGAGTTAGGGACATCCATGGTAATCATATTCTCCAGCATAAATCTTCTAGCACTATCAACAGACTAGTAATTTTGAATATGCCCTTTGGAGCACGTATGTGATTTTAGGCTACATGCTGTTACCATCTGCAGCAAGCTCGCAATTGTTGTGTTTCATCCAGATTAGTTTGGGCTTTTGATACAGTTTACAGATATATTTGCATTATCCACCAAAAAAGAAGACAATGCAAGTTGCTTGCATGTAAATTCACTGAAATTCTTGTACCTTCTGAGTATTTAGAGATTGGCAGTCTCTTATTCAGTGGCTGTGTTTTTATGGTTTCAGATGCCTGGCTCTGGCTTTGGTACAAATGCTGCCATGGGTTCTGCATCTCTTCCTGCTAGAGTTGAGTATAATACAAATAATGGTTTGTCCGCGGAATACATATATGACCAGGGTCTATCTTATCCAGCTACAAACGGATATGCTTACTATGCAGGTATGTGTTCCTCTAGCCCCTTTTGACTCCTTTTTATGTCTATTTTTTTTGGTGACCATGGTGTATAACTTTTCTGTTTCATTTTGAATAGGATTTGAACAACCAGTTGGATGGAGTGAAAACACTAATGTTTGGGGGTTAGATGGTCAATATGTCCAGCAGTCCGTAAGTGCATATCTAACACTCTGGTTGATGTTGTAATTAGAACATGTATAATTGTATATAGTTATATATTATAATATTCTTGTGTATTCCTGTGACGATTTTATATTTCTGGGTGTGCAGAATGACAATCTCCCTTATGTATATTGCACACCTGGCTATGGATATCCCTATTCTTCCCAAGATCAGTTCGCATATATGCCTGGTATGGTCATGGGAGTTGATGGCACAATTGTAGGAAGTCAACAATATTTCACTAATCCATATCAGCCTCCTGGCTCGCCATCTGGTTACTTCCCAGTATTCGTCCAGCCCACAACTGATATGAGCTCCACTGTTTCTTTGGAGCCTCCTACATTCAGTACTGGCTCTTCTGTTGCTAGTAGGCCTGCTAATATTAGGATAAAAGATAGACCTCAAATGTCTGGAAATACAACGGTTTCTCAGACTGCTTCGCAGACTGTCCCTTCTGGAAGTCCAGCTATTGGTCCCTCCCATCGCCCTTATCAGAATCAAAGCACCAATAAGCCTTCTGATCTTCCAAGTGTTAATGTGACGAGACGTGACAATCCTTCAACCTCACATTTGGCAATTCCAGTTGATGCTTCATCAGCTTACAAGGTACTGTAACCAAACTTGAACATTTACAGTTCAAGAGTTGCACCTTATGCCACCTAAGAGAAAATATGAATATCATCTTCTTAGTTCTTCATACCTGTGCCTCTAGATCGAGAACGCTGGTGCTGAGAATGAGATTGTATACCTATATGCTGATGGTCATAGTGCACAGTGCACACATAATTTAGAGGAATCTGTTCTCCTGAGTTGTGGTTTTCTTAATTAAAAGTACTGCAGTACTGACTACTGAAATGAAAAGTTCTTTATACCCAATCATATTGGTTATTCCATTCTTTAACTTTGTGAATAGAGTGGATTTCTGTGAATTACATGAGCACTTGCTATACTACCTCAGGATCACATTTCTAAGAAATATTTTCAAAGAATCACTCTTACTCTTGCAAAACGGTTTGATAAACTCAGTTCCGGTTATTCCCATAGGCCTGATATGTTGGGGCTGGTACACAGAGACATAACCGTTGCGAGCCTTGTTTTTCTGTCATGGGCACAGATGCCATGTGCCACATATCAGCTGTTATTCACGTTGAAGACTAATGGCACAGCAGAGGTGGGCTATTAATGTGAGATGATATCCATGACTCGGCCATGTATTGGCCAGGTCTTTGTGGCATCTGATTCCATATCGGCAAATGGGGTTAGCAAGGATTATGTCTCTGCATAGTGAGCCCTATCTATCAGGAGAACTGGAAATGGATGGAAGTGTGGGTTCCTGAAACAATTTGCAAGAGTAAGTATGGTTCTTTGAAATTTTGTTCTTGAAAGTGTGATTTTTTGTAGTTCAGTAACAGTTAGTGTGGTTTTCAGAAATTTACTCTTATGCAACTATGCAAGAATCATTTTCTGTCTTATGTTCTTACATATAGTTTGCTGTGCCATTTCTTTTGCTGTTAAATGCTGTCTTTGTAACTACACGTGAATCATCAACCAAGTGCTCACCAGGAGTTATTTGCCGTAATATTTCTATAAAAGAACACATTATGTGCCCAAAACTGTCACTAAGGATGGAAAATCTGACCAAAGGCTGGATTCTTTTTTCCAGAATTTCCAGGTCACTTCAGATGCGAGTGCTGGGGACACTGGACCAAGAACAGATAGGCCAGAAGTCGCGTCAGTGGCTACCACGGCGGGTCAAGATACTGAAACCGAAGCAGTGCCAAGCAGTTCTGTGAAAAACATTATAATACATCCTGACCAATATAATAAGGACGACTTCCCTATTGATTATCCAGATGCCAAGTTTTTTGTCATCAAATCTTACAGTGAAGATGATGTGCATAAGAGTATCAAATATAATGTGTGGTCCAGCACACCCAATGGCAACAGGAGGTTGGATGCTGCATACTCTGAAGCACAAGGAAGAAGTCCACGAAAGTGTCCAATATTTCTATTTTTTTCGGTGAGTGTTGATGTATTCGTTTATTCTTTCTTTTTTTCTTTTCTTATTCTTAAAATGCTTATCTACGAGTTTGACATACCAACACTTTCCTTTAGGTTAATACAAGTGGGCAGTTTTGTGGTGTCGCTGAAATGCTTGGCCCTGTGGATTTTCACAAAGATATGGATTTCTGGCAGCAAGATAAGTGGTCTGGGAGCTTTCCACTGAAGTGGCACCTCGTAAAGGATGTGCCGAATTCGTCCTTTCGGCACATCATATTAGAGAACAACGAGAATAAGCCTGTTACCAACAGCCGAGATACACAAGAGGTAATTGTTTGTTAATTGCGAGTATTGAACATAAGAGATAGTATATTGTGTACTGATGACAATTATTTCTTCTCTGTAGATACCTTACAAGTCAGGAATAAACATGCTAAAGCTATTTAAGAGCAGTCTGATGACGACATCGATTCTTGATGACTTCCCATTTTATGAAGGGAGGCAGAAAGCAATGGTAGAACAGAAACGCAGACACTTGGGTAGAAGTTCCAATGGTCTTATTTATGTTCCAGCACTTGTTGCTAAAAAGAGTGTTGGTGTGGAGGGTGAACCTTCTGAAGTAGGGAAAGGCCAAATTAGCAGCAAGGATGCGCATTCTGGGGAAACTGGACAGGATAATGGTGATTGTAAGCAACCTGATAAGACGAGCCAAATGAAAGATGAAGTGGGTACTCAAGTAATCAAAAGGGATGCAGTAACACCTGTTGCACAACCTGAGCACATAAAAACAGAACGGCATAATTTAGATGCTAGTGTTCATAAACAGAATGAGTACTGTTCTGGCTCTCTGTCCCCAGAAAATATTGGAAGGAAACCTGCAGCCTTTAGCGAAGTAGTCAAGTCTAATGGAAAGGGTTATAATGACCGTAAAACACAACCTGTGATGAACTCATCTGAAGCCAATTGTTCTGGGGGGAAAGGTCTTCCTCAGGCGTTCGATGGTCAGGACCCACCAAATAATATGAAGGATGGTGCATCTGGGATAGCTGCGGATATGAAGTCCACAAAATTGCTCAAGAAACCGGAGGACCTATCAACTAGTCAAGTGGACAGGCAAGCAAAAGGCATTGTGAATGAGAGGACAGGGGTTACTCCAACTGGTGTTGTAAAGGTTGGCTCTGTGCACATCAAGCTAAATGCGTCTGGGGGCTCGTCATCAGAGATTATAGGTGATGGAAGTGGTTCCCTGGAGATGAAGGGGGCGGAACATACTGAGCAGGCAATCTCAAGAAAAGCGGCTTAAGTGGAGTCAGGTGCAAATCGTTTGCAACTGATTTCTTTTTATTTCTGGGTGTTGTGAGTTCTTAAATTAACATTTCCATGGTGTGTTGGTCTGGATTAGCTAGCTACTTTTGCTTCTGGCTACCGCAGTTGGGTTTTCAGCCTGACTACTGACATCTTGACATCAAGGTTGGTTGGGTTTGGGTATAGTCTTTTTTTGTTTCATAATCTCCAACAGGTCATTAGAGGTATTTGTGGTGGGGAAAATCGTTTCTGTTTGTTGCTGTGGTGATATTCATTAGCAGTGGTTGGATTATGCATTGGGCATTATTGGGTGAAATGTAATCGAGTTTTCTATGGTACCAATATGGAGTATTAGTTGCTGAACGACTACCTGCTGTCTGGGAACCGTGTTCTCTTGTATATGATTGTCCATGTGGCTGACTTGCATAAGTTGAGAACTTATGCAAAGTTTACTGAGAATGGTTTGTTTATCGTGCATACTTGCCATCTGAGGTACTCACATGACTTCTTCTTTCATGGAGAGCCATGCGGCATGCTTTATTGATTCGATAACACAATTACATCGTTTGCCAACTTGGTAAGAATAAATCTAGGAGGCTTATCGATCCAAGTACAAGAATTACCAGATATGTAAGCATTCTTAGCAAGCTCATGAGCTACTTGATTGGCTTCCCTATTACGATTTTTTAAACCTGTGATTATATATAAGTCAGACAGCAGATCAGGTTCACCACTATGACACAGCCTAGCTAGGTGATGAGCTACTTCATTCCTTGGTCTATGAATTTTTGACGACCTGTACTCTGGCATGTTTTCCATTAAGCTTCTGATATCCCTCACAATTCCAGAGAGGAACAGCCATTTTCCATATGGATCGGTCCTGCCATTTCAGCCGTTGGGCATCAGTCGATACTGCCCAATGCCGTTAGCAGGGCATCATGACCTTGTCGGTTTTTTTTTTTTTTTTGATGGGAAATAGATGATTCCATTACTCAACTGGCTCAGCCAAATCGCTGGCAACAAAGTTTGTTACACAATTGGGGGCAGAGTCCACCCAAAAGTAGTCAGACATCTCTGACTTTACACCATACTGTGCAAGCTCATGAGCTGCAGAATTACAAGCCCGGCGGCAAAAGGAAAAGTCGAAAGATTTGAAATTTGCCATACACTTCCTTCTCGCCTCCATCACCAGGGTACCAATGGCAGAACGATTGTAGCCATTGCTTCTGAGGGCCTGTACCAGGTTTAGAGAGTCTGATTCAAAAGTAATGCGATCAGCTCCCAGGTTTGTGGCTCCGTCAACAGCTGCAAGGCAAGCGATGGTCTCGGCGTGCAGGGGATCTCGGAGAAAACCAACCTTCCCCGCTCCTGCTGCCACAAACTCGCCGCGATGATTCCGGATAATAAAACCCCAGCCACCAGTGCCACTAACCTTGTTGAAAGCCCCATCGAAGTTTACTTTCACCATGTTCTCCTTGGGCTTCTCCCACTTTAGGATATTAGGGGGTTTAGGCGGTTTTCGAGGAGGACGGATGGACTGGAAGTCCATCATGTGTCGCTCCACGCTGTGGCAAACCTCAGCAGCACTTCTGACCATCTCCCCAGCGTTAGCCTTGTTTCGCACACCCCACCATTCCCACATGAGCACCAGGGCTTTCATCTTAGACTCCTCGTTGCATGTCCAGAGTGTCTCGAGCATGGCGTGAGCGGAATTGCAGGCCAACAGCTTCTCCCTAGTCTCGCTCAGCCCCAGGTTGTTCCAGCATTCTTTTACCCTTTTGCATTTTAGGAAAACATGACCTTGTCGTTTCTTAGGATAGCACCCCATGTCCCCATCCTCTGTTTTCATCTTCCCTGTAGCTGGCGTCCCAATTTAATTTCACCTAGCCCACATCCGGCTTTGTCCATGTACTGGTAACTCTTTTTCATGTGTATTTCTGGGATCAGCCCCAGACTATATGCCTATTTTTTCTCTCTTGGATCAGACAGCATCTCAATATTTGTTTTGTCCATCTCTATTTGCGAGGAGCAGCTTTAGCGCAGGGCTGGGATCTACTACCTCTGGACTTATTTAAATGACGCTAACCACATGCTAATGATATGCAGGGGAGGGAGTACTTTTTAGCTATCTTCCTACATCTGTCACGTTGTAATAAGGTTGTATTGCATAGCGCTAGTGCTCCCTATAATCCGGATCTCTAGCACATCGTGCATCCCCTCTGTATCTCTCTATTTTTAACAGACTTCACATGCAATGCAATTCAGTTGAGAATTACAATTCTTCTTGGTATCAGAGCGTAGCGCTCGACCTCCCCATGGCCGGAACCCTCCCCTCTTCTTCCTCCTCGTCCTCGGCGGCCACCATGCCGGCCACCTCCGGCCACCATGCCGGCCACCTCCTCTACCCTCTCAACCACCATCAACCCCCTCAACTCCGATCCCCAAACCCCTCTCCAACACCGGCCAACCAATTCTACAATGCCCCGAGCCCCTCCCACTCCCCACTTCGGCGACTCCTTAAACCTCGATGGGCTTGCCATTGCCGAGCAACTACCGGAGATCCCTCTCACCGGTGCAATTCCTCCCTTCCCCATCGCCCACCCAGCCCCCTCCTTCTCCCACCCCATCCTCAGCGTCCACATCCAAGACTACATCAAATTTCAGGTCAACCCCGCGGGAGCGAATTTTTCTAAGTGGCGCCAGATCTTCCGCCTCCTGCTCACCATGTACCAGGTGCTGGATCATGTGATCGAGGGTGCTGCCCCTTGCGATCCCGATGGCAGTTGGCGCGCCGTCGACATCCACATCAGTTTGTGGTTAATGGCAACCCTTACTGATGATTTGCTCCGCCTTGTCCAAGGGCCCGACGCGACGGCGTGCAGCATGTGGACACGCCTGCATCGTTTCTTCTACGACAACCAAACCTCGAGGTATCTATTCCTCAGCAAGGCGTTCCGCAACACGCCCCGCGGCGACATGTCCATCTCGACCTATGCTAGCAAGCTCCAGGCCATTGTTGATGACTTGGACGCCATCGGGCGCCCCGTGGACGACCGCGACTTGGCCCTCCAGTTCGTTGAAGGCCTCAGCGAACAATACAAGATGCAGGCCGAGATCATGAAGCTGAACATGCCGTCGTTCGCCGACGCCTGCTCCCGCCTCCAGCTCGCCGAGATTTCCTCCGACAACGGCGCCCAAGTCTTCAATGCCCACGGCGGTGACCGTTCTGGCAGCCACAGTAGCCACACCGGCGGTTCCACCGGCCATGCTGGTGGCAGCCGTGGACCTGCTTGTCACCCCATCCCCAGGGTCAGCCCCAGCTATCGCGGGCGAAACCCTATCCCCGGCTTCCGCCCCAGCGGTGATCATGGCACCAGCGGACAATGAGGCCATGGAGGCGGCGGCGGCCGCGGCCGCGGCTCCACTCTCTCCGGTGGTCGTGGCCACGACTACGGGGGGGGGGGGTGAAAGGACACGGATGTCGCCTAGAGGGGGGTGAATAGGCGGTTTAAAACTTTTACGAGATGGGCTTAACAAATGCGGAATAAAACTAGCGTTTACTTTGTCAAGCCCAAATCCTATATACTATGGTTCACCTATGTGCACCAACAACTTATGCTAAGCAATACAAGCAACTTATGTGATAGCAAGATATATAACTTCAAGCACGATGGCTATCACAAAGTAAAGTGCATAAGTAAGGAGCTTGGGTATAGAGATAACCGAGGCACGCGGGAGACGATGATTTATCCCGGAGTTCACACTCTTGCGAGTGCTAATCTCCGGTGGAGAGGTGTGGTTGCTTAGTGCTCCCGAACGCCACAAGAGGCTCACCTTGAGGTGTGGTTGCTCGATGCACACCAACGCCACAAAGGCCTCACCCCAAGATGCGGTACTCACACCACACACCGAACGCCACGAAGGCGCCTCACCTAAATCTCCGGTGACCCTCGCCACAAAGGCCTAGGTCATGGTTCCACTAAGGGATTTCCTTCGAGGCGGAAACCGGGCCTTACACAAATATTGGGGCACACATCCACAACTTAATTGGAGGCTCCCAACAAACCGCCACAAAGGCCTAGAATCCGTCTAGGGTTCCAAGAACCCAAGAGTAATAACCTTCTTGTTTTCACCACCACGAATCACCGTGGAGAACTCAAACCGATGCACCAAATGCAATGGCAAGAACACCACAAAGATGCTCAAATCCTTCTCTCTCAAATTCCAACAAAGCTACAAAAGCTATTGGGGGAATAAGAGAGGAAGAACAAAGGAATTCACAAAGAACACCAAGATCAAGATCTAGAGAGTTCCACTCACAAAGAGATGGTTTTGATTGGTAGAAATGTAGATCTAGATCTCCTCTCTCTTTTCCCTCAAGAATATGCAAGAATCATGGGAGGAATCAAGAACTAGGGCAAGCTTTGAAGTACAACAATGGAGGGAAGAGAGAGAAAGTGAACCAACCAGCCCAAGGAGGAAGAAGGGGGTCTTATATACCCCCTCCCAACGAAATATGACCGTTTGGGGCCTCCCAGGCCGGAAAATCCGCCCCCGGGCTGGATTATCCGCCCCCCGAAATCGCCCCTGGACTCGGGCCGGATATTTGCCCGAAATTGGCCATTCGGGCCGGATTAACCGCCCCCCCCCAGAAAACTGCAGAAACACCAAAACTAAAACGGGCATAACTTTAGCATCCGGACGCCGATTTTGATGATCTTGGGCTTGTTTTGAAGCTAGGAACAAGCTCTACAAGATCATGCAGGAAACCATCATATTCCAACAAGGGAGGATAGAAACAAATGATGAAAGGTTTGACCTATCTAAAAAAGATATACTGGTAAAACCTCCAATCTCGAAAATGCAACAAGTTGCCCGTGCAAAAACCATTCTTGATGAACTAGAGCTTGTCATGAGAATAAGAACAAGCTCTAAAACATAACATGGATAAGATCCAAATAAAACGAAGAAAGATGATGAACCAAACTCGAAAACGCAACAAATGATCTATGCGAAATCCGTTTTCGATGAACTAGAGCTTGTCATGAGAATAAGCACAAGCTCTAAAACATCACATGGATAAGGTCCAAATAACAACCAAGAAAGATGATGCAAGGATGCAAAGGTTTGAGCTCTCTCCGAACGATACGATCGAGTTACTCACTTGAGAGCCCTCTTGATAGTACGACAACTAAACTATAAACCATTCTCCAACTACACTATGAGACCGGTGAGAAAGAAACCCTATCAAGAGCAAACCTTATACTTGCGCATTCCACTTGAGCTCGATGACGATGATCTTGACCTCAACAAGATGGAACGCCTTTCTTGCTTGTGCTTGATTGACGAAGTCTTGTGGATTGCTCCCCCATAATCCACCATGGGAGAGCTTCTTCTTCGGCGCATCTTCACATAACCATGACCACCATGTGGATTGCTCCCCCATAATCCACCATGGGAGAGCTTCTTCTTCGGCGCATCTTCACATATCCATGATCACCATATGGATGGCAAGACTCAAGCAAAGGATCTCTTCGAGATGGCTCATCTTGAACTTGCACTTCATTTCTCCATGGCAAGCTTCAAGCTTATGAACTCTTCGAGTTGGATCATCTTGAACTTGCACTTCATTTCTTCATTCTTCATCATGTTGATGTCTTGAAGTAACTTGAGGGCTCACTTCATCTTCATCTTCAAGACATACTTGACACTTGATATCCTTCATCAATTTCTTCTTATTGCAACCTAATACAAACATGTTGATGTCTTGAAGTAACTTGAGGGCTCACTTTATCTTCATCTTCAACACATACTTGACACTTGATATCCTTCATCAAATTCTTCTTATTGCAACCTTGAAGCCAACATATGGTTCAAGAATTGCCTATGGACAACTCCTACAAATATAACTCAATGCAAACATTAGTCCATAGGGATTGTCATTAATTACCAAAACCACACATGGGGGCTCCATGCACTTTCGGGGGGGGGGGCGGCAGCACTGCGACACCCGCGTGGATGGGCTACTTCGCGCCTGTGGGTGCCCACTTCCCCACGTCGCGCCCGTCATGGACATCGCCGAACTCTGCAAGTGATCTCGGCGCCCGACCAGGCCCTACCTCTCAGGTGTACCCTGCCTTCCACTCTGGCGCCATGAAGCCTCCCGCGTCGCCGTACCCCATCACTAGTAGAAAAAGGGGCTTTAGTCCCGGTTCGCAAGGGCCATTAATCCCGGTTGCGCAACCGGGACTAATTATGCGCGACTAAAGGCCCCCCCTTTAGTCCCGGTTGCTTACGAACCGGGACTAAAGGCCCCGCCACGTGGGCGGCTGGCATGCGCCGGCGCGAAGGACCTTTAGTCCCAGTTTGTAACACGAACCGGGACTAAAGGCTATTTCGAGTTAAATTTTTTTAATTCATTTGGGTTTCTAATTATTTTTCACTCCCTCTTTTTTTTCTACTTTTTCAGAATTTATACTATTTCGGTTATTTGCATAGTTTAGTCTCTATCTCTAACTACACTTATCTCTAGTCAAATTACATACTCGTGGTCAAACTTCCCGCTCGGTCACCCATCCTCCCACTACTCTAGCACTAGCACGCTTAACTTCCGAGTTCCATTCCGTTCCGCATCCAAGTGCTTCGCGCGCATGTATGTGATAGTAGTATCATATCAATCCTATTAACATGTTGATCGATGTCACATTTCTTTATTGTTTGAATTTCAAATAATTCATTTAATAAACAAAAGTACTGATGTAATAATAATCTTGAATAAATAAATAAACATTAACTTTTTAATTTGTATTATTTTTAATTTTATTAATTTTTTTTTTGCCAAACCTAGAACCTAAAAATTTGAAAATCAAAAAATTGGGTAAAAATGATAGTAATCTTTATGCAGGATGCAATTATTAATTTTAGGTTTAAAAAAAATAAAAAAATAAAAATCCATAATTTATAGAAAAAAACTAAAATCTTCCTCCTTTTGTATTTCCATTTGGAATTTTGAGAATCTAAAAATTGGCTAACCGGGTAAACCCTGGTGAAAATTCAAATTTGTTAATTTTCCCTAATACTAGGTTGCATAACATACAAGAATCTGAAACCATTTTATTTTTTTGAATTTTCTATCATTTTATTTTCTATTTTACAATGCTAAAAAAAGGCGGTTGGTGTCCCCAACCGGGATTAAAGGTTCTTGCCCTGGCCGCAGCCCACCGTAGCCCTTTAGTCTCGGTTGCCCCGAGCATTAGTCTCGGTTCACCAGCAGAACCGGGACTAAAGACCCATTAGTCCCGGGTCAAAGTATTTGGGGACTAATGGGTTGGGATGGAAGGCCTTTTTTCTACTAGTGCATCCAGCCGCCTGCCTGGCCATACCCCCTGTCTCCGTACTCCGTCCACCACGCCGCCATGGTTCACGCCGCCATGAGCAACATGCAGCAGCAGCCGAACCAGCCTGATTGGATCATGGACTCCGGGGCATCATCGCACGTCACTGGTAAGACGGGTAACTTAACCACTACTCATCCCTTGTTAGGCCATAATTCTCAGTATATTGTTGTTGGCAATGGGTCTAAACTTCCTATCATTGGCACTGGTTCCGTTCGCATCTCCTCCCTTCCCCTCCTCTTGCAAAATGTTCTTGTTTCTCCTCACATTGTCAAGAATTTGATCTCTGTATGCCAATTTACACGTGATAACTTTGTATCCATTGAATTTGATCCGTTTGGTTTTTCCGTGAAGGACCTAGCCACCAAGACCCTCCTCCTCCGCTCCAATAGTGACGGCGACCTCTACCCCTTCTTCTGCACCAAGACACCTACACACGCCGTCTACTCCATCACCTTGGGCGACCTATGGCATAGAAGACTTGGACATCCTAGCACATCTACTCTTTCCCGTTTACCTTTAGACTTTCTAAACCATTGTAATAATGATGTTTCCTCTAGTCCCTCTACCATTTGTGATGCCTGCCAACGTGGTCGACAACCACGACTCCCCTTTCCCACCTCATCCTCCCATACTTCTGCTGCTTTCCAACTCATACATTGTGACTTATGGACATCACCCATTCCTAGTTTTTCAGGCTACAAATATTACTTGGTTGTATTAGATGACTTTACCCATTATTCATGGACCTTTCCTTTGAGAAATAAATCAGACACATGTGTTACCCTTCAAAATTTCTTTACTTTCATCCATACTCAATTTCATGTCACTCTCCAATGTATGCAATGTGATAATGGTGGTGAATTTCTGACTAGCACTCTCCGTGATTATTTTGCGCGCCATGGTGTCTCTTTTCGCCTCTCCTGCCCTCACACTTCACCACAAAATGGCAAAGCCGAACGGCTCCTCCGCACCACCAATGACATTATCCGCACCCTCCTCCTCCAAGCCAACCTACCACCACCGTTTTTGGGTTGAGGCCCTCCACACCGCCACCCACCTCCTCAACTTGCGCCCATCTCGCTCCATCTCTCATGACACGCCTCACTTCCGCCTCTATGGTGCCCACCCATCCTATGATCATCTCCACATTTTTGGATGTTTATGTTACCCAAACCTATATGCCACATCAAATCACAAGCTAGCCCCACGTTCCACCAAATGCGTCTTCCTAGGCTACCCGCGCGAACACCAAGGATATCGTTGTTTCGACCTATCATCTCGCAGAATTATACTTTCTAGACATGTCATATTTGATGAGTCACAATTTCCTTATTTTTCTCCTGACTGCAGCACTCCAGTCACAGAAAATCCCAGCTCTACAGCTCCTGGCCACCGTGTCTCTCTCGGGATCCCTCCACCGACAACCTCGTACAGCCCCGCCAACCCTCCGCCTCCACCTGTCCTCGCCGGCCCACCACCCACCCACGGGCCTGCCCCCGCACAGCGCACTACCGCGATAGCCCGGCCCACCATCCCATCCCCGCACCAATCATTGCCTGCCTCCACTGCTCCGACCGCATCTCCCTCGACTGCTGCGTCGCAATCCTCCTCGCCTGTCGCGCCCACTGATGTCTACGGGTGCTTCTATTCTTGTAGACAGTGTTGGGCCTCCAAGAGCAGAGGTTTGTAGAACAGCAGCAAGTTTCCCTTAAGTGGATCACCCAAGGTTTATCGATCTCAGGGAGGAAGAGGTCAAAGATATCCCTCTCATGCAACCCTGCAACCACAAAGCAAGAAGTCTCTTGTGTCCCCAACACACCTAATAGTTGCACTAGTTCGGCGAAGAGATAGTGAAATACAGGTGGTATGAATAAATATAAGCAGTAGTAACAGCGCCAGAAAAGTGCTTTGCCCAGGACAGTAAACAAGCAGTAGTAACGAAGCAGTAGTAACGCAGTAAAACAGTAAACAAGCAGCGATAGCAGTATTTAGGAACAAGGCGTAGGGATTAGACTTTCACTAGTGGACACTCTCAACTTTGATCACATAACAGAATAGATAAATGCATACTCTACACTCTCTTGTTGGATGATGAACACCACTAATTGCGTAGGATTACACGAACCCTCAATGCCGGAGTTAACAAGCTCCACAATATTCAATGTTCATATTTAAATAACCTTAGAGTGCATGACAGATCAACACAACTAAACCAAGTACTAACATAGCATGCACACTCGTCACCTTCACACTATGTAGGAGGAATAGATCACATCAATACCATCATAGCAATAGTTAACTTCATAATCTACAAGAGATCATAATCATAGCCTACGCCAAGTACTAACACGGATGCACACACTATCACCATTACACCGTGCGGGAGGAATAAACTACTTTAATAACATCACTAGAGTAGCACATGGATAAATTGTGATACAAAACACATTGCAATCATAAAGAGATATAAATAAGCACTTCACTATGCCATTCATAACAGTGAATAAGTATTCTGTGAAATATAGCCTAAGAGACCCACACGGTGCACACACTCGTCACCTTTACACACGTGGGACAAGGAGTCTCCGGAGATCACATAAGTAAAACCCACTTGACTAGCATAATGACATCTAGATTACAAGCATCATCATATGAATCTCAATCATGTAAGGCAGCTCATGAGATTATTGTATTGAAGTACATAGGAGAGAGATGAACCACATAGCTACCGGTACAGCCCCGAGCCTCGATGGAGAACTACTCCCTCCTCATGG